>NW_027521123.1:136977-250112 GCF_052094955.1 Ictidomys tridecemlineatus | reverse complement strand
TGTAACAGTCCACCTGCACCTCAGTCTCCAAACTCTGCTCTCTGTAAGATCCTACTGGAACTCAGTCTCCAAACTCTGCTCTCTATATCAGTCCTTCTGCACCCCAGTCTCCAATCTTTCCTCTCTGTAAGAGGCCTTCTGCACGGCAGTCTCCAAACTCTGCTCTCTGTAGCAGGCCTTTTGCACCCCAGTCTCCAACCTCTGCTTTCAGCAACGATCCATCTGCACCCCAGTCTCCAACCTCTGCTCTCTGCAATGATCCTACTGCACCTTAGTCTCCAAACTCTGATCTCTGCAACAGTCATTCTGCACCCCAGGATCCAACATCTGCTCTCTGAAACAATCCTTCTGCACTTCAGTCTGAAACCTCGGCTCTCTGCAAAAATCATTCTGCACCCGTGTTTCCAAACTTTGCTATCTGTAACAGTTCTTCTGAGCCTAAGACTACAAAATGCTTTCTGTAAGATCCTTCTGCAACCCAGTCTCGAAATTGTGCTATCTGTAACAGTCCTTCGGCACCCCAGTCTGCAAACTCTTCTCTCTGTAACAGTTTTTCGGCACCCCAGTCTCCAACCTCTGCTGTCTGTAACAATCCTTCTGCAACTAAGTCTCCATCCTCTGCTTTCTGCAATGGTTCTTCTGCACCCCAATCTTCACACTCTGTTCTCTACAACAGTCCTTCTGCACCCCAGTCTCCATCCTCTGCTCTCTGCAATGGTTCTTCTGCACCCCAATCTCCACACTCTGTTCTCTACAACAGTCCTTCTGCACCCCAGTCTCCAACCTCTGCTCTCTGCAACACTCCTTCTGCATCCCAGTCTCCAAACACTGCTCTCTGCAGTGATCCTACTGCACCTCAGTCTCAAACCTCTAATCTCTCCAACTGTCCTTCTGCACCTCAGTCTCAAAATTCTGCTCTTTGTAAGATCCTTCTGCACACCTGTATCAAGCCTCTGCTCTCTGTAACAATCCTTCTGCATCCGAGTCTCCAACTTCTGCTCTCTGCAACAGTCCTTCTGTGCCCCAGTCTCCAACATCTGCTTTCTAAAACAGTTCTTCTGCACCTCAGTCTCAAAACCCTGCTCTCTGCAAGGACCCTTCAGCACCCCAGTCTCCAACCTCTGCTCCCTGTAACAGTCCTTCAGCACCTCAGTCTCCCAACTCTGCTCTCTGTAAGATTCTTCTGCAACCCAGTCTTAAAACTCTGCACTCTGTAACAGTCCTTCTGCACCCCAGTCTCCAACATCTGCTCTGGATAACAGTCCTATACCACAGTCTCCAAAATCTGCTCTATGGAAAAGTCCTTCTGCACCCCAATTTCAAACTCTGCTTCTTGTAACAGTCCTTCTGCACCTGAGTCTCCAAACTCTGCTCTCTGTAACAGTCCTTCTACACCCCAGTCTCCAAACTCTGCTTTCTGTATCAGTCTTTCTGAACCCCAGTCTCCAACCTCTGTTCTCTGTATCTATCCTTCTGCACCTCAGTCTCCAAACTCTGCTCTCTGTAACAGTCCTTCTATTCTGCAATCTTCAAACTCTGCTCTCTGTAAACGTCTTTCTGCAGCGCAGACTCCAAATTCCGCTTTCTGTATCAGTTTTTCCAAACTCTGCTCTCTGCAACAGTCTTTCTGTACCCCAGTCTCAAACGTCTTCTCTCTGCAACAGTCTTTCTGCACCCCAGTCTCCAAAATCTGCTCTCTATAACAATCCTTCTGCATCTCAGACTCCAAACTCTGTTCTCTGCAACTGTCCTTCTGCACCTCAGTCTCAAACGTCCACTCTCTGTAACAGTCCTTCTGCACTTCACTCTCCAACCTCTGCTCTCTGCAACATTCCTTCTGCAGCCCAGTCTCCATCCTCTGCTCTCCGCAACAGTCCTTCTGCACCCCAGTCTCCAACCTCTGCTATCTGCAACAGTTATTCTGCAACCCAGTCTCCAAACTCTGCTCTCTATAACAATCCTCCTGCACCTCAGTCTCCAAACTCTGTTCTCTGCAACGGTCCTTCTGCACCTCGGTCTCCAACCTCTACTCTCTGTAACAGTCCTTCTGCACTTCACTCTCAAACCTCTGCTCTCTGTAGGATCCTTCTAAAACCCAGTCTCAAAACTCTGCTCTGTGTATCTATCCTTCTGCACCGCAGTCTCCAACCTCTGCTCTCTGTAACAGTCCATCTGCACATCAGTCTAACACCTCTGCTCTCTGCACGATCCTTCTGCACCCCAGTCTTCAAGCACTGCTCTCTGTAACAGTCCACTTGTACCTCAGTCTCCAACCTCTGCTCTCTGTAAGATCCTTCAGAAACTCAGTCTCGAAACTCTGCTCTCTATAACAGTCCTTCTGCACCCCAGTCTCCATCTTCTCCTCTCTGTAACAGGCCTTTTGCACGCCAGTCTCCATACTCTCCTCTCTGTAGCTGGCCTTCTGCACCCCAGTCTTCAAACTCTGCTCTCTGCAACGATCCTTCTGCACCCCAGTCTCCAACCTCTGCTCTCTGCAATGATCTTACTGCACCACAGTCTCCAAACTCTGATCTCTACAACAGTCCATTTGCAACTCTGTTTCCAACTTCTGCTCTCTGTAAGATCCTTCTGCATCCCTGTCTCAAAGCTGTGCTTATTGCAACGAACCTTCTGCACCCCAGAGTCCAAACTCTGCTCTATGTAACAAAATTTTGCACCTCAGTCTCCCAGCTATGCTCTCTGCAACAGTCCTTCTGCACCCCAGTCTCCAACTTCTGCTCTCTCTAAGAGTCCTTCTGCAACTCAGTCTCCAACATCTAATCTCTTCAACATTCCTTCTGCAGCACAGTATCCATCCTCTGCTTTCTGCAACAGTCCTTCTGCACCCCAGTCTCGAACCTCTGCTCTCTACAACAGTCCTTCTGCACCCCAGTCTCCAAACTCTGCTCTCTGTAACAATCCTTCTGCACCTCAGTCTCCAAACTCTGTTCTCTGCAACGGTCTTTCTGCACCTCAGTCTTAAACCTCTATTTCTGTAACAGTCTTTCTGCACTTCACTCTCCAACCTCTGCTCTCTGTAGGATCCTTCTAAAACCCAGTCTCAAACCTCTGCTCTCTGTATCTATTATTCTGCACCTCAGTCTCCAACTTCTGCTCTCTGTAACAGTCCTTCTTCACCTCAGTCTGAAACCTCTGCTCTTTGGACGATTCTTCTCCACCCCAGTCTCCAAACACTTTTCTCTATAACAGTCCTTCTGAACACCAGTCACAAAACTCTGCTCTCTCTATCTATCCTTCTGCACCTCAGTCTCCAACCTGTGCTCTCTGTAACATTCCTTCTACACCCCAGTCTCCAACCTCTGCTCTCTGTAACAGTTTCTCTATACCGCAGTCTCCAAACTCTGCTCTCTATAACAGTCCTTCTGCACCTCAGTCTTTATCCTCTCCTCTCCTAAACAGGGCTTCTTAATGCGAGTCTCCCAACTCTGCTCTCTGTAGCAGGCCTTCTAAACCCCAGTATCCAAACTCTGCTCTCTATAACAGTCCTTCTGCACCCCAGTCTCCAACCTCTTTTCTCTGTAACAGGCCTTCTGGTCGCCAGTCTCCCAACTCTGCTCTCTGTAGCAGGCCTTCTGCACCCCAGTCTCCATAATGCGCTCTCTGCAATGATCCTTCTTCACCCCAGTCTCCAACCACAGTCCATCTGCACCTCAGTCTCCAAATTTTGCTCTTTGTAAGATGCTTCTGCACCCCTGTATCCAACCTCTGCTCTCTGTAACAGTCCTTCTGCATGCGAGTCTCCAACATCTGCTCTCTGCAACAGTCATTCTGCACCTCAGTCTTAAAAATCTGCTCTCTGCTCTTCGTCCCTACTCTGTCCTTAGTTACTCCCCTTATATCAAAGAAGAGCAGGAGAAGAAGATTAACATTAAATAGGAATAAGAGGTGGGAGGGAAAGGGAGAGAGAAGGGAATCTGCAGGGAAAGGGAAGGTGATCCTCAGGGTTTTATAAAATTACATACAAGAGGAAGTAAAGGGGTAAGGAAGAAGTACACAAGTAGAATAAATATTTTACAGTAGAGGTGGCCGAGAGAGAAGAGGGGAGGGGCGGGGAGGGGTGGGGGGATAGTAGATGATAGGTTAGAGAGCAGAATTCATCAGACACTAGAATGGCAATGTGTAAATCAATGGAAATGTAACTGATGTAACCGATGTGATCCAGCAATCTGTATACGGGGTAATAATGGAAGTTCATAACCATTCTGAATCAAATTGTGATACATGATATATTAAGAAAGATGTAATGTTTTGAAAGACCAAAAATAAAAAAAAATCTGCTCTCTGCAACGACTCTTCTGCACCCCAGTCTCCTACCTTGGCTCTCTGTAACAGTCTTTCTGCACCTCAGTCTCCAACCTCTGCTCTCTGTAACAGTCCTTCTGCACCTCTGTCTCCAACCTCTGCTCTCTGCAACAGTCCTCTTGCACCACAGTCTCTGTGCTCTCTGTAAGATCCTGCTCTCTGTAAGATCCTTCTGCAACCCAGTCTTTAAACTCTGCACTTTGTACCTGTCCTTCTGCACAACAGTCTCTAAATTCTTCTCTCTGTAACAGGACTTCTGCAACCCAGTCTCCAAACTCTACTCTCTGTAACAAGCTTTCTGCACCCCAGTCTCCAACCTCTACTCTCTGCAACGATTCTTCTCCACCCAAGTCTCCAACATCTGCTGTCTGCAACAGTCGTTTTGAACCCCGTCTCCAAACTCTGCTCTGTGTAAGATCCATCTGAACCCCAGTCTCCAACCTATGCTCTCTGTAACAGTCCTTCTACACCCAAATCTCCAAACTCTGCCCTCTCTAACAGTCCTTCTGCACCTCAGTCTCCAACTTCTGCTCTCTGTAACAGTCCTTTTGCACCCCAGTTTCTAAAATCTGCTCTCTGCAACATTTCTTCTGCACCCCAGTCTTCAACATCTTCTCTCTGCAACACTCCTTCTGCACCCCAGTCTCCAAACTCTACTCTCTGCAACGATCCTTCTGGACCCCAGTCTCCAACCTCTGCTCTCAGTAACAGTCCTTCTGCACCACAGTCTCCAACCTCTGCTTTCTATAAGATCCTTCTGCACTCTAGTTTCCAAACTCTGCTCTCTATAACATTCCTTCTCCACCCCAGTCTCCAAGTTCTGCTCTCTGCAACAGTCCTTCTGCTCCCAGTCTCCGAGATCTGTTCTCTGTAACAGTCATTCTGTTTCACAGTCTCCAACCTCTGCTCTTTGTAAAGGTCCTACACCCCAGTCTCCAAACTCTGGTTTCTGTAACAGTCTGCCTGAACCCCAGTCTTCAAAATCTGTTCTGTGTATCTATCCTTTGCACCTCACTCTCCAACCTATGCTCTATGTAAGAGTGCTTCTGCACTCCAGTCTCCAACCTCTGCTCTAGGTAACAGTCCTATACCACAGTATCCAAACTCTGCTCTCTGTAACGGTCCTTCTGCACCTTAATTTCCAAACTCTGCTTCCTGTAACAGTTTTTATGCACCTGAGTCTCCAAACTCTGCTAATGTAACTATCCTTCTACACCCCAGTCTCCAATTACTGCTCTCTGTAAAAGTCCACCTGTACCTCAGTCTGAAACCTCTGCTCCCCACAATTTTTCTGCACCCCAGTCTCCAACCACTGCTCTCTGTAACCGTCCACCTGCAGCTCAGTGTCCAACCTCTGCTCTCTGTAAGATCCTTCAGCAACTCAGTCTCCAAACACTGCTCTCTATAACAGTCCTTCTGCACCCCATTCTCCAACATCTCCTCTCTTTAACAGGCCTTCTGCACAAATGTCTCCAAACTCTTCTCTATGCAACGATCATTCTGCATGCCTGTCTCCAAACTCTTCTCTCTGCAATGATCCTTCTAAACCCCAGTCTCAAACCTCTCATCTCTGAAACAGTCCTTCTGCACCTCAGTCTTCAACCTCTGCTCTATGTAATAGGCCTTCTGCACCTCAGTCTCAACCCTCTACTCTCTGCAACATTCTTTCTAAACCGCAGTCTCCAACCTCTGCTCTCTGTAATGATCCTTCTGCATCCCAGTCTCTAACAACTGCTCTCTGCAACAGTTCTTCTTCACCTCAGTCTACAACCTCTGCTCTCTGCTATAGTACTTCTGCACCCCAGTCTCAAACCTCTGCTCTCTGCAACATTTCTTCTGCACCCAAGTCTCCAACCTGTGCTCTCTGTAACTGTCCTGCTGCAACCCAGTCTTCAACCTCTGCTCTCTGGAGCGATCCTTCTGAACCTCATTCTCCAAACTCGGCTCTCTGCAACGATCCTTCTGCAACCCAGTCTCCATTCTCTGCTCTCTGTAAGAATCCTTTTGCACCCCAGTCTCCAACCTCTCCTCTCTGTAAAAGTCATTCTGCACTTCAGTCTCCAAGTTCTGCAATATGTAACAGTCCTTCTACACCCCAGTCTCAAACCTCTGCACTCAGAAATGATCTTTCTGCACTTCAGTCTCCAACCTCTGCTCTCTGCTATGATCCTTCTTCTCCTAAGGCTCCAACCTCTGCTCTCTGCAACGGTCCTTCTACATCCCAGTTTCTAAAATCTGCTCTCTGTAACAGTCCTTCTGCACCTCAGTCTCCAAACTCTGCTCTCTGAAACAGTCCTCCTGAACCCCTGTCTCCAACCTCTGCTCTCAGTAAAAGTTCTTCTGCACCACAATCTTTAAACTCTGCTCTCTGTAGCACTACTTCTGCACCCAAGTCTCCACCCTCTACTCTCTGCAAAAGTCCTTCTGCACCTCAGTCTAAAACCTCAGCTCTTTGTAAGATCCTTCTGCAACCCATTCTCCAAACGCTGCTCTCTGTAACAGTCTTCTGCACCCCAGTCTCCAAACACTGCTCTCTGTAACACTGCCTTCTGCACCACAGTCTTCAACCTCTACTCTCTGTAACAGGCCTTCTGCACCCCAGTCTCCAACCTGTTCTCTCTGCAACAATCCTTCTGCATCCCAATCTCCAAACTCTGCTCTCTGTAACAGTCCTTCTGCACCCCAGGATCCAACATATTGCTCTCTGAAACAGTCCTTCTGCACCTCAGTCTGAAAACTCGGCTCTCTGCAAAAATCCTTCTGCACCCGAGTTTCCAAACTTTGCTCTCTGTAACAGTCCTTCTGAACCTCAGTCTACAAAATGCACGGTGTAATATCCTTCTGCAACCCAGTAACAGAATTGTGCTATCTTTAATATTCCTTCTGCACCTCAGTCTACAAACTCTGCTCTCTGTAACAGGCCTTCTGCACCCCAGTCTCCAACCTCTGCTCTCTGTAACAGGCCTTCTGCACCTTAGTCTCCAACCTCTTCTCTCTGCAAGGATCCTTCTTAACCTCAGTCTCCAAACTCTGCTCTGTGCAACAGTCCTTCTGCACCCCAGTCTCCAAATTCTGCTCTCTGTAACAATCATTCTGCACCTCAGTTTCCAACCTCTGCTCTCTGCAACGGTTCTTCTGCACCCCAGTCTCCACACTCTGTTCTCTGCAACATTTCTTCTGCACCCCGGTCTCCAAACGTTGCTCTCTGTAAAAGTCTTTCTCTACTGCAGTCTACAAACTCTGCTCCCTGAAACGGTCCTTCTGAACCCCACTCTCCAACCTCTGCTTTGTGTATCAGTTCTTCTGAACCCCAGTCTAAAACCTCTGCTCTATGTATCAGTCCTTTTGCACCTCAGTCTCCAACCTCTGTTCTCTGCAGCAGTCTTTTTACACCCCAGGACCAAACTTTGCTCTGTGTAATGATCCTTCTGCACCATAGTTTCTAAACTCTGCTCTCTACAATGATCCTTCTGCACCCCAGTATCCAACCTCTGTTCTCTGTATCAGTCCTTCTGCAGCACCGTCTCCAAACTCTTCTCTCTGCATCAGTCCTTATGCACCCAAGTCTCCAAACTCTGCTCTCTGCAACATTTCTACTGCACCCCAGTCTCCAACCTGTACTCTCTGTAACTGTACTTCTGCAACTCAGTCTCCAACCTCTGGTGTCTGTAACAGTCCTTCTGCACCCCAGTCTCCAACATCTGCTCTCTACAACGATCCTTCTTCTACCCAGTCTCCAAACTCTGCTCTCTGTAAAAGTCTTTTTGTATTGCAGTCTCCAATCTCTTCTCTTTGTAACGGTCAAACTGCACCCCAATGCCAACCTCTGCTTTTTATAAAAGTCCTTTTGCACCTCAGACTCCAACCTCTCCTCTCTGTAACAGTCCTTCTAAGCCTCAATATTAAACCTCTGCTCTCTACATCGATCCTTCTACACCCCAGTCTCAAAACTGTGCTATCTGTAACAATCTTTCTGCACCAAAGTCTCCAATATCTGCTCTCTGTAACAGGTCTTCTGCAACCCAGTTTCCAAACTCCTCTCTCTGCTACAGTCCTTCTGCATCCCAGTCTCCAACGTCTGCTCTCTGCAACATTTCTTCTGCACCCTAGTCTCCAACCTGTGCTTTCTGTAACTATCCTACTGCAACCTGGTCTCCAAACTCCGTTCTCTGTAGCGATCCTTCTGCACCTCAGTCTCCAAATTCTACTCTCTGTAACGATCTTTCTGAACCCCAATCTCCAAACTGTGCTCTCTGCAACAGTTTTTCTGCACCCCATACTCCAAGCTCTGCTCTCTGTAACAGTCCTACTGCACATCAGTGTCCAAAATCTGCTCTCTGTAACCATCCTTCTGCACCTCAGTCTCCAACCTCTGCTCTCGGTAATGATCCTTCGGCACCACAGTCTCAAACCTCTGCTCTATTTAACAGTTCTTCTGAACCCAAATCTCCAAACTGTGCTCTGTGTAACAATCCTTCTGCACCCCAGTCTCCATCCTCTGCTCTCTGTAAGAATCCTTTGACACCCCAGTCTCCAACATCTCCTCTCTGTAAATGTCTTTCTGCACCTCAGTATCCAACCTCAGCAATCTGTAACGGTCCTTCTGCACCCCAGTCTCCAACCTCTCCTCTCTGAAACGATCCTTCTGCACCTCAGTCTCAAACCTCTGCTCTCTGTAACGGTCCTTCTGAACCCCAGTCTGCAACATCTGCTCTCTGCAACGATCCTTGTTCCCCAAAGCTCCAAGCTCTGCTCTCTGCAAGGGTCCTTCTGCACCACAGTTTTCAATCTCTGCTCTGTAACAGTCCTTGTGCACCTTCTTCTCCAAACTCTGCTCTCTGCAACAGTCGTTCTGCACCCCAGTCTCCAACCTCTCCTCTCGGTAACAGTTCTTCTGCACCCCAGTCTCAAAATTCTGTTCTCTGTATCAATCATTCTGCACCCCAGTCTCCACACTCTGATCTCTGTTACAATCCTTCTGGACCTCAGTCTCATACCTCTGCTCTCTGTATCAGTTCTTCTGCACCTCCTTCTCCAAATTTGTTCTCTGCAATAGTCCTTCTGCACCCCAGTTCCAACCTATGCTCTCTGCAACATTTCTTCTGCTCCCCAGTCTCCAAACTGTGCTTTCTGTAATTTTGTTCCTGACCACAGTCTCCAACCTCTGCTCTCTGAAAAGATCCTTCTGCACCTCAGTCTCCAAACTCTGATCTCTGCAACGATCCTTCTGCACCTCAGGTTCCAGCGTCTGCTCTCTGCAACGATTATTCTGGACATAAGTCTTCAACGTCTGCTTTCTGCAGAGTCCTTCTGCACCAAAGTCACCAACCTCTGATCTCTGTAACAATCCTTCTGCACCTCAGTCTCCAAACTCTGTTCTCTGCAAGGGTCCTTCTGCAAATCAGTCTCCAAACTCTACTCTCTGTAACAGTCCTTCTGCACCTCAGTCTGTAACCTCTGCTCTCTCTAAGATTCTTCTGCAACCCAGTCTCCAAACTCTGCTCTCTGTGACAGTGCTTCTGCACACCAGTATCAAACCTCTGCTCTCTGCAACGATCCTTCTTCACCAAAGTCTCCAACCTATGCTGTATGCAAAAGTCCTCTGCACACCAGTCTCCAACATCTGCTCTCTGCAACAGTCCTTCTGCTCCTCAGTCTTAAAACTCTGCTCTCTGCAAAAACCCTTCTACACCCAATCTCCTACTTTTGCTCTCTGTAACAGTCCTTTGAATCTCATTCTCCTAACTCTGCTCTCTGTAAGATTCTTCTACAACCCAGTCTTTAAACTCTGCACTCTGTAACAGTACTTCTGCCCAACAGTCTCCAATATCTGCTCTCTGAAAAAGGAGTTCTGCACCCCATTCTCCAACCTCTTCTCTCTGCAACAATTCTTCTCCACCCCAGTATCCAACCTCTGCTCTCTGCAACAGTCCATTTGCACACCAGTCTCAAAAATCTGCTCTCTGTAAGATCCATCTGAACCCCAGTCTCCAACCACTACTCTCTGTAACAGTCCTTATGCACCCCAGTCTCCAACATATGCTCTCTGCAACATTCCTTCTGCAGCCCAGTCTCCAACATCTGCTCTCTGCAACAGTCTTTCTGAAGCCAAATATCGAACCTCTGCTCTCTGCAACAGTCCTTCTTCACCTCAGTTTTCTACCTCTGCTCCCTGTAACAGTCCTTTGCAATCCAGTCTCCAACCTCTGCTCTCTGCAACAGTCCTTCTGCACCCCAGTCTCCAACCTCTGCTCCCTGCAACCGTACTTCTGCACCCCAGTTCTCAAACTCTGCTCTCTGCAACGATCCCTCTGGACCCCAGTCTCCAAACTCTGCTGTCTGGAAGAGTCCTTCTGCACAACAGTCTCCTACCTCTGCTCTCTGTAAGATTTTTCTGCACTCCAGCTTCCAAACTCTGCTCTCTCTAACATTCCTTCTCTAAACCAGTCTTTAACCGCTGCTTTCTGTAAGTGTCCTGCAGCACCCCAGTCTCCAACCTCTGTTCTCTTCAACAGTCCATCTGCTCCCAGTCTCTAACATCTGCTCTCTGTAACAGTTCTTCGGCAACCCAGTCTCAAAACTTTGCTTTCTGTATCAGTCATTCTGAACACCAGTTTCAAAACTCTGATCTCTGTATCTATCTTTCTGCACCTCAGTCTCCAATCTGCACTCTCTGTAACATTTCTTCTACAACCCAGTCTTCAAACTCTGCTCTCTGTTACAGTTTTTCTATACTGCAGTATCCAAACTCTTGTCTTTGTAACGGTCCTTCTGCACCCCAATTTCCAACCTCTGCTTTCTGTAACAGTCCTTCTGCACCTCAGTCTCCAAACTCTGCTTTTTCTAACAGTACTTCTACACCTCAGTCTCCAATCTCTGCTCTCTGTAACACTCATTCGGCACCTCAGTCTGACACCTCTCCTCTCTGCATGGTCCTTCTGCACCTCAGTCTCCAACCACTGCTCTCTGTAACAGTCCACCTGCACCTCAGTCTCCAACCTCTTTTCTCTGTAAGATCCTAAAGCAACCCAGTCTCCAAACTGCTCTCTGTAAGATGCTTCTGCACCCCTGTATCCAACCTCTTCTCTCTGTAACAGTCCTTCTGCACCCGAGTCTCCAAACTCTGCTCTCTGTAACAGGACTTCCGCACCTCAGTCTCAAACCTCTGCTGTCTGCAACAATCCTTTTCCACCCTAGTCTAGAAATTCTGCTCTCTACAACAGTCCTTCTACACACTAGTTACCAACATCTGCTCTCTGCAACAGTCTTTCTGCACCTCAGTTTTCCAACTCTGCTCTCTTTAAGATCCTTCTGCAACCCAGTCTTTGAACTCTGCACTTTGTACCTGTCCTTCTGCACAAAAGTCTCCAACTTCTGCTCTCTGTAACAGGACTTCTCCAACCCAGTCTCCAAACTCTGCTCTCTGTAAAAGGCTTTATTCACCCCAGTCTAAAACCTCTTCTCTCGGCAACGATTCTTCTCAACCCCAGTCTCCAACATCTGCTGTCTGCAACAGTCGTTTTGAACCCCAGTCTCCAACTCTGCTCTGGGTAAGATCCATCTTAACCTCAGTCTCCAACCTATGCTCTCTGTAACAGTCCTTCTACACCCAAGTTTCCAAACTCTGCTCTCTGTAACAGTCTTTCTGCACCTCAGTCTCCAACTTCTGCTCTCTGTAACAGTCCTTCTGCACCCCAGTTCTAAAATCTGCTCTCAGCAACATTCCTTCTGCACCCCAGTCATCAACATCTGCTCTCTGCAACACTCCTTCTGCACACCAGTCTCCAAACTCTGCTATCTGCAAGGATCCTTCTGGACCCCAGTCTCCAACCTCTGCTCTCAGCAACAGTCCTTCTGCTCCACAGTCTCAAACCTCTGCTGTCTATAAAACACTTCTGCACTGTAGTTTCCAAACTCTGCTCTCTAAAACATTCCTTCTCCACCCCAGTCTTCAACCTCTGCTCTCTGCAACAGTCCTTCTGCTCCCAGTCTCCGAGATCTGTTCTCTTTAACAGTCCTTCTGTTTCATAGACTCTTCTCTTTGTAAAGGTCCTACTACACCCCAGTCTCCAAACTCTGGTTTCTGTATCAGTCTGCCTGATCCTCAGTCTCCAAAACCTGTTCTGTGTATCTATCCTTTGCACCTCAGTCTCCAACCTATGCTCTATGTAAGAATCCTTCTGCACTCCAGTCTCTAACCTCTGCTCTAGGTAACAGTCCTATACCGCAGTCTCCAAAATCTGCTCTCTGTAAGGGTCCTTCAGCACCTTAAATTTCTAACTCTGCTTCCTGTAACTGTTTTTCTGCACCTGAGTCTCCGAACTGTGCTCTCTGTAACAGTCCTTCTACAACCCATTCTCCAATCAATGCTCTCTGTAGAAGTCCACCTGTACCTCAGTCTGAAACCTCTGCTCTCCACGATTCTTCAGCACCCCGGTCTCCAACCACTGCTCTCTGTAACCATCCACCTGCAGCTCAGTCTCCAACCTCTGCTTTCTGTAAGATCCTTCAGCAACTCAGTCTCCAAACACTGCTCACTATAACAGTCCTTCTGCACCCCAGTCTCCAACTTCTCCTCTCTGTAACAGTCCTTCTGCACAAATGTCACCAAACTCTGCTCTATGCAAAGATCATTCTGCACGCCTGTCTCTAACCTCTACTCTCTGCAATGATCCTACCAAACCCCAGTCTCCAACCTCTCATCTCTGAAACAGTCGTTCTGCACCTCAGTCTTCAACCTCTGCTCTCTGTAATAGGCCTTCTGCACCCCAGTCTCTAACCTCTTCTCTCTGCAATGATACTTCTCCACCGAGTCTCCAACATCTGTTCTCTGCAACACTCCTTTTGCACCCCAGTCTGCAAACTCTGCTCTCTGTAACATCCATCTGAACGGAAGTCTCCAACCTCTGCTCTCTGTAACAGTCCTTCTGCAACCAAGTCTCCAAACGCTGCTCTCTGTAACAGTCCTTCCGCACCTCAGTCTTCAACCCCTGCTCTCTGTAACAATCTTTCTGCACCCCAATCTCTAAAATCTGCTCTCTGCAACAGTCCTTCTCCACTCTAATCTCCAACATCTGCTCTCGGCAACAGTCATTTTGCACCCCAGTCTCCAAACTCTGCTCTCTGAAACGAACCTTCTGAACCCCAGTCTCCAACGTCTGCTCTCTGCAACAGTCCTTCTGCAATACAGTCTCCAACCTCTGCTCTCTGTAAGATCTTTCTGCACTCGAGTTTTCGAACTCTGCTCTCTGTAAAATTTCTTCTCCACCCCAGTCTCAAACCTCTATGCTCTGCAACAGTCCTTCTGCTCCCCAGTCTCCGAGATCTGCTCTCTGTCAAAAACATTATGTACCGCAGTTTCCAACCTCTGCTCTCTGTAACGGTCATTCTGCAACCCAGTCTCAAACCTCTGCTTTTTGAATCAGTCCTTCTGAACCCCAGTCTCCAACCTCTGCTCTTTGTATCTATCCTTCTGCACCTCAGTCTTCAACCTGTGCTTTCTGTAACAATCATTCTGCACCCCAGTCTCCAACCTCTGCTCTCTGTATCAGTCTTTCTATACCGCAGTTTCCAACCTCTGCTCTCTGGAACGGTCCTTCTGCACCCCAATTTCCAACCTCTGCTTTCTGTAACAGTCCTTCTGCTTGTCAGTCTCTAAACTCTGCTCTATGTAACAGTCCTGCTACACCTCAGTCTCCAACCTCTGCTCTCTGTAACAGTACTTCTGCACCTCAGTCTGAAACCTCTGCTCTCCACAATTCTTCTGCACCCCAGTCTCCAACCACTGCTCTCTGTAACAGTCCACCCTGCACCTCAGTCTCCAACATCTGCTCTCTGTAACAGTCCACCCTGCACCTCAGTCTCCAACATCTGCTCTCTGTAAGTTCCTTCAGCAAACCAATCTCAAAACTCATCTCTCTGTAACAGTTTTTCTGCACCCCACTCTCAAACCTCTCCTCTCTGTAACAGGCCTTCTGCACTCAAGTCTTGAAACTCTGCTCTCTATAGCAGGCCTTCTGCAACCCACTCTCCATCCTCTGCTCTCTGCAATGATTCTTCTGCACCCCAGTCTCCAAACTTTGCTCTCTGCAATGATCCTACTGCACCCAAGTCTCAAACCTCTCATCTCTGCAACAGTCCTTCTGCACCTCAGTCTCCAAATTCTGCTCTCTGTAAGATCCTTCTGCAACCCTGTCTCCAACCTCTGCTCTCTGTAACAGTCCTTCTGCACCCCAGTCTTCAACCTCTGCTCTCCGAAAGAGTCATTCTGCACCCCAGTCTCCAAACTCTGCTCTCTACAACAGTCCTTCTGCATCCTAGTTACCAAAATCTGCTCTCTGCTACAGTACTTCTTCACCCAGTCTTCAACCACTGCTCTCTGTAACTGTCCTCCTGTACTGCAGTATCCAACCTCTGCTCTCTGTAACGGTCTTTATGCACCTCAGACTCCAATTGCTGCTTTCTGTATCGGTCCTTCTGCATCCCAGTTTCCAACCTCTGCTCCCTGTAAGAGTCCTTCTGCACCTCAGTCTCCAACCTCTGATCTCTGCAACAATCCTTCTGTAACTCAGTCTCCAAATTCTGCTCTTTGTTAGATCCTTATGATTATAGCAGCACAATTCACAATAGCTAGACTGTGGAACCAACCTAGATGCCCTTCAATAGATGAGTGGATAAAAAAATTGTGGCAGCTATACACAATGGAGTATTATGCAGCACTAAGAAACGACAAAATCATAGAATTTGCAGGGAAATGGATGGCATTAGAGCAGATTATGCTAAGTGAAGCTAGCCAAGCCCTAAAAAACAAATGTCAAAGGTCTTCTTTGATATAAAGAGAGCCACTAAGAATAGAACAGGAAGGAAGAGCATGAGGAAAAGACTAACAGTAAACTAAGACGAATGGGGGGAGAGAAAGGAAGAGAGAAGGGAAAACATATGGAAATGGTAGGAGACCTTCAGTGATACACAAAATAATAAGAGGTTATGAGGGGCAAGGGGGTGGGGGGAAAAAAAGGGGAGAGAATTGAACAACAGCAGAGGAGGTAGAGAAGGATGTTGGGAGGGGAGGGGAGGGGAGGGGGGATAGTAGGGGATAGGAAAGGTAGCAGAATACAACAGTCACTAATATGCCATTATGTAAAAATGTGAGTATGTAACAGAAGTGAGTCTGTATTATGTATTTGGGGAGTTCAAAACCCAATTGAGTCGAATGTATGAAAGATGATATGTCTTGAGCTCTGTACTGTTTTGAACAACCAATAAAAAAAATATATATATATGCCATAAAAAAAAATTCTGCTCTTTGTTAGATCCTTATGTACCCCTGTATTTAACCTCTGCTCTCTGAAACTGTCCTTCTTAATCCGAGTCTCCCTCTGCTCTCTGTAACAGGACTTCCGCACCTCAGTCTCCAACCTCTGCTCTCTGCAGCAGAGTTTCTGCACCCCAGTCTCAAACATCTGCTTTCTGCATTAGTCCTTCTGGACCCTAGTTATCATCATCTGCTCTCTGCAACAGTCCTTCTGCACGCCACTCTCCAACATCTGCTCTCTGCAACAGTCATTCTGCACCTCAGTCTGAAAACTCTGCTCTCTGCAACGACCCTTCTGCACCCCAGTCTCTTACCTCTGCTCTCTGTAACAGTCCTTCTGCACCTCAGTCTCCAAACTCTGCTCTCTGTTTGATCCTTCTGCAACCCCAACTTTAAATTCTGCACTCTGTAACAGTACTTCTGCAGGACAGTCTCCAACCTCTGCTCTCTGTAACAGGACTTCTGCAACGCAGTCTCCAAGCTCTGCTCTGTGTAACAGGCCTTTTGCACCCCAGTCTCCAACCTCTTCTCTCTGCAACGATTCTTCTCCACCCCAGTCTCCAATATCTTCTCTCTTCAACAGTCCTTTTGCACCCCAGTCTCCAAACGCTGCTCCCTGTAAGATTATTCTGAACCCCATTCTCCAACCTCTGCTCTTTGTAACAGTCCTTCTGTACCCCAGTCTCCAAACTCTGCTCTCTGTAACCGTTCTTCTGCACCTTAGTCTCCAAACTCTGCTCTCTGTAACAGTCCTTCTGCACCTCATTCTCTGACCTATTCTATCTGCAATAGTCTATTTGCTCCCCAGTCTCCGAGATCTGCTCTCTGTAACAGTCCTTCTGTACCGCAGTGTCCAATCTCTGCTCTCTGTTTCTGTTCTTCTACACCCCTGTCTCCAAACTCTGCTTTCTGTATCAGCCTGTCTGAACCCCAGTCTCCAACCTCTGTTCTCTGTATCCATCCTTTTGCACCTCAGTCTCCAACTTGTGCTCTCTATAGGAGTCCTTCTGCATCCCAGTCTCCAACCTCTTCTCTCGGTATCAGTCCTAAACCGCAGTCTCCAAACTCTGCTCTCTTTAACGGTCCTCCTGCACGCCAATTTCCAAACTCTGATTCCTATAACAGTCCTTCTACACCTCAGTCTCCAAACTCTGCTCTCTGTAACAGTCCTTCTACACCTCAGTCTAAAACCTCTGCTCCCTGTAAAAGTCCTTCTGCACCTCAGTCTGAAACCTCTGCTCTCTGCACGATCCTTCTGAACCCCAGTCTCCAACCACTGCTCTCTGTAACAGTACACCTGCACATCAGTCTCTAACCTCTGCTCTCTGTAAGATTCTTCAGCAACTAAGTCTCCAAACTCTGGTCTCTATAACAGTCCTTCTGGAACTCAGTCTCTAACCTCTCCTCTCTGTAACAGACCGTCTGCACGCCAGTCTCCATACTCTGCTCTCTGAGCAGGCCTTCTGCACCCCTGTCTCCAAACTCTGCTCTCTGCAATGATCTTTCTGCATCCCAGTCTCCAACTTCTGCTCTCTGCAATGATCCTACTGAACCCCAGTCTCTAACCTCTAATCTCTGCAACAGTCCTTCTGAACCTCAGTCTCTAACTTCTGCTCTCTGTAAGATTCTTCTGCACACCTGTCTCCAAGCTCTGCTATTTGCAACGATCCTTCTACACCCCAGTCTCTAAACTCTGTTCTATGTAACAGACTTCTGCACCTCAGTCTCCAACCTCTGCTCTCTGCAACAGTCCTTCTGCACTTCAGTCTTTAAATTCTGCTTTCTGCAACAGTCCTTCTGTACAGCATTCTCCAAACTCTACTCTCTGTAACGTTTTTTCTGCACCCTATACTAGAGTATCTGCTTTCTGTATGAGTCCTTCTGCAGCACAGTCTCTAACTTCTACTCTAAGTGTCCTTCTGCACCTTAGTCTCCAACCTCTTCTCTCAGCAACAGTTCTTCTGCACCCCAGTATTCAAACTCTGCTCTCTGCAACAGTCCTTCTGCACTTCAGTCTCTAAATTCTGCTCTCTGTAACAATCCTTCTGCACCTCAGTCTTCAAACTCTGTTCTCTGCAACGGTCCTTCTGAACCCCAGTCTCCAACATCTGCTCTCTGCAACAGTCCTTCTACACCCCAGTCTTCAACATCTGGTCTCTGCAACAGTCCTTCTGCACCACAGTATTAAAACTCTGCTGTCTGAAACGAACCTCCTGCACCCCAGTCTCCTTCCTCTGCTGTCTGTTACAATCCTTCTGCATCTCAGTCTCCGTCATCTTCTCTCTGTAAGATCCATCTGAACACAAGTCTTTAACATCTGCTCTTTGTAACAGTCCTTCTGCACCTCAGTCTCCAACCTCTGCTCTCTGCAAAAGCCTTCTGCACCCCAGTCTGCAAACTATGCTCTCTGCAACGATCTTTCTGGACTCCAGTCTCCAACGTCTGCTGTCTGCAACAGTCCTTCTGCACCACAGTCTCCAACCTCTGCTCTCTGTAAGATCTTTCTGCACTCCAGTTTCCGAACTCTGCTCTTTCTAATATTCCTTCTCCACCCTGGTCGCCAACCTCTGCTTTCTACAAGGGTCCTGTGGCACCCCAGTCTCCAAACTCTGTCCTCTACAACAGTCCTTCTGCTTCCCAGTCTCCAATATCTGCTCTCTGTAACTGTCCTTCTTTACCGCCTTCACCAACTCTGCTCTCTGTAACGGTCCTTCTGCACCCCAGTCTCTAACCTCTGCTTTCTGTATCAGTCCTTCTGAACCCCAGTCTCCATCCTCTGCTCTCTGTGTTTATCCTTCTTCACCTCAGTCTCCAACCTATGCTTTCTGTAACAGTCCTTCTGTACCCAAGTCTCCCACCTCTGATCTCTGTAACAGTCCTTCTATACCATAGTCTCCATCCTCTGCTCTCTTTAACGGTTCTTCTGCACCCCAATTTCCAACCTCTGCTTTCTGTAACAGTCTTTCTGCACCTCAGTCTTTAAACTATACTCTCCGTAATAGTTCTTCTATACCTCAATCTCCAACCTCTGCTCTCTGTAAGATTCTTCAGGAACCCTTTCTTCAAAATCTGCTCTCTGTACCAGTCTTTCTGCACCCCAGTCTCCAACCTCTCCTCTCTGTAACAGGCCATCTTCACGCCAGTCTCCAAAACTGCTCTCTTAAGCAGGCCTTCTGCATGCAAGTCTCCAACCTCTGCTCTCTGGAACGATCCTTCTACACCACAGTCTTAAACCTCTGCTCTCTGCAATGATCCTACTGCACCCCAGTCTCCAACCTCTGATCTCTACAACAGTCCTTCTGCACCTCAGTCTCCAAATTCTGCTCTCTGTAAGATCCTTCTGCAACACTGTCTCCTACCTCTGCTCTCTGTAACAGTCCTTCTTAACTCCAGTATTCAACCTCTGCTTTTGTATCAGTCCTTCTGAACCCCAGTCTCCAACCTGTGCTTTCTGTAACAGTCCTTCTGTACCCAAGTCTCCCACCTCTGCTCTCTGTAACAGTTCTTCTATACCATAGTCTCAAACTGTAACAGTCCTTCTGCACCCCAATTTCCAAACTCTGCTTTCTGTAACAGTCCTTCTGCACCTCAGTCTCCAAACTCTGCTCTCCGTAACAGTCTTCTACACCTCAATCTCCAACCTCTGCTCTCTGTAACAGTACTTCTGCACCTCAGTCTGAAACCTCTCCTCTCCACGATCCTTCTGCACCCCAGTCTCCAACCACTGCTCTCTGTAACAGTCCACATGCACCTTAGTCTCCAACCTCTGCTCTCTGTAAGATCCTTCAGCAGCCCTTTCTTCAAAATCTGCTCTCTGTACCAGTCATTCTGCACCCAAGTCTCCAACCTCTCCTCTCTGTAACAGGCCTTCTGCACACCAGTCTCCAAATCTGCTCTCTTTAGCAGGCCTTCTGCACGCAAGTCTCCAACCTCTGCTCTCTGCAACGATCCTTCTGCACCCCAGTCTTTAATCTCCGCTCTCTGCAATGATCCTACTGCACCCCAGTCTCCAACCTCTGATCCCTACAACAGTCCCTTCTGCAACTAAGTCTCCAAATTCTGCTCTCTGTAATATCTTTCTGCACCGCTGTCTCCTACCTCTGCTCTCTGTAACAGTCTTTCTTCACCCCAGTCTCCAACCTCTGCTCTTTGAAACAGTTTTTCTGCACCCCAGTCTCCAAAATCTGCTCTCTCCAACAGTCCTTCGGCACCATAGTTACCAACATCAGCTCTCTTTTACATTCCTTCTCCACCCCAGTCTCCAACCTCTGCTCTCTGTAACAGTCCTCCTGTACTGCAGAATCCAACCTCTGCTCTCTGTAATGATCTTTCTGCACTCCAGACTCCAATCTCTGCTTTCTGGATCAGTCCTTCTCCACCCCACTCTCCCACTTCTGTCTTCTGCAACCGTCCTTCTGCTACCCAGTCTCCAAGATCTGCTTTCCATAACAGTCCTTCTGCACCGAAGTCTCCAAACTCTGCTCTCTGTAACACTCCTTCTACAGCTCAGTCTCCAACCTCTGCTCTCTGTAACAGTCCTTCTGCACCCCAGTCTCTAACCTCTGCTATTGGTAAAAGTACTATACCGCAGTCTTCAACCTCTGCTCTCTTTAATGGTCCTTCTGCATCCCAATTTCCAAACTCTGCTTCCTTTAACAGTCCTTCTGCACCTGAATCTCCAAACTCTTCTCTCTGTAGCAGGCCTTCTGCACCCCAGTCTCCAAACTCTGCTCTCTGCAATGATCTTTCTGCATCCCAGTCTCCAACTTCTGCTCTCTGCAATGATCCTACTGAACCCCAGTCTCCAACCTCTAATCTCTGCAACAGTCCTTCTGAACCTCAGTCTCTAACATCTGCTCTCCAAGCTCTGCTATTTGCAACGATCCTTCTACACCCCAGTCTCTAAACTCTGTTCTATGTAACAGACTTCTGCACCTCAGTCTCCAACCTCTGCTCTCTGCAACAGTCCTTCTGCACTTCAGTCTTTAAATTCTGCTTTCTGCAACAGTCCTTCTGTACTGCATTCTCCAAACTCAACTCTCTTTAACGTTCTTTCTGCACCCTATACTAGAGTATCTGCTTTCTGTATGAGTCCTTCTGCAGCACAGTCTCTAACTTCTACTCTAAGTGTCCTTCTGCACCTTAGTCTCCAACCTCTTCTCTCAGCAACAGTTCTTCTGCACCCCAGTATTCAAACTCTGCTCTCTGCAACAGTCCTTCTGCACTTCAGTCTCTAAATTCTGCTCTCTGTAACAATCCTTCTGCACCTCAGTCTTCAAACTCTGTTCTCTGCAACGGTCCTTCTGAACCCCAGTCTCCAACATCTGCTCTCTGCAACAGTCCTTCTACACCCCAGTATTCAATATCTGGTCTCTGCAACAGTCCTTCTGCACCACAGTTTTAAAACTCTGCTGTCTGAAACGAACCTCCTGCACCCCAGTCTCCTTCCTCTGCTGTCTGTTACAATCCTTCTGCATCTCAGTCTCCGTCATCTTCTCTCTGTAAGATCCATCTGAACACAAGTCTTTAACATCTGCTCTTTGTAACAGTCCTTCTGCACCTCAGTCTCCAACCTCTGCTCTCTGCAAAAGCCTTCTGCACCCCAGTCTGCAAACTATGCTCTCTGCAACGATCTTTCTGGACTCCAGTCTCCAACGTCTGCTGTCTGCAACAGTCCTTCTGCACCACAGTCTCCAACCTCTGCTCTCTGTAGGATCTTTCTGCACTCCAGTTTCCGAACTCTGCTCTTTCTAACATTCCTTCTCCACCCTAGTCGCCAACCTCTGCTTTCTACAAGGGTCCTGTGGCACCCCAGTCTCCAAACTCTGTCCTCTACAACAGTCCTTCTGCTTCCCAGTCTCCAATATCTGCTCTCTGTAACTGTCCTTCTTTACCGCCTTCACCAAACTCTGCTCTCTGTAACGGTCCTTCTGCACCCCAGTCTCTAACCTCTGCTTTCTGTATCAGTCCTTCTGAACCCCAGTCTCCATCCTCTGCTCTCTGTGTTTATCCTTCTTCACCTCAGTCTCCAACCTATGCTTTCTGTAACAGTCCTTCTGTACCCAAGTCTCCCAACTCTGATCTCTGTAACAGTCCATCTATACCATAGTCTCCATCCTCTGCTCTCTTTAACGGTTCTTCTGCACCCCAATTTCCAACCTCTGCTTTCTGTAACAGTCTTTCTGCACCTCAGTCTTTAAACTATACTCTCCGTAATAGTTCTTCTATACCTCAATCTCCAACCTCTGCTCTCTGTAAGATTCTTCAGGAACCCTTTCTTCAAAATCTGCTCTCTGTACCAGTCTTTCTGCACCCCAGTCTCCAACCTCTCCTCTCTGTAACAGGCCATCTTCACGCCAGTCTCCAAAACTGCTCTCTTAAGCAGGCCTTCTGCATGCAAGTCTCCAACCTCTGCTCTCTGGAACGATCCTTCTACACCACAGTCTTAAACCTCTGCTCTCTGCAATGATCCTACTGCACCCCAGTCTCCAACCTCTGACCTCTACAACAGTCCTTCTGCACCTCAGTCTCCAAATTCTGCTCTCTGTAAGATCCTTCTGCAACACTGTCTCCTACCTCTGCTCTCTGTAACAGTCCTTCTTAACTCCAGTATTCAACCTCTGCTTTTTGTATCAGTCCTTCTGAACCCCAGTCTCCAACCTGTGCTTTCTGTAACAGTCCTTCTGTACCCAAGTCTCCCACCTCTGCTCTCTGTAACAGTTCTTCTATACCATAGTCTCAAACTGTAACAGTCCTTCTGCACCCCAATTTCCAAACTCTGCTTTCTGTAACAGTCCTTCTGCACCTCAGTCTCCAAACTCTGCTCTCCGTAACAGTCCTTCTACACCTCAATCTCCAACCTCTGCTCTCTGTAACAGTACTTCTGCACCTCAGTCTGAAACCTCTCCTCTCCACGATCCTTCTGCACCCCAGTCTCCAACCACTGCTCTCTGCAACAGTCCACATGCACCTTAGTCTCCAACCTCTGCTCTCTGTAAGATCCTTCAGCAGCCCTTTCTTCAAAATCTGCTCTCTGTACCAGTCCTTCTGCACCCAAGTCTCCAACCTCTCCTCTCTGTAACAGGCCTTCTGCACACCAGTCTCCAAATCTGCTCTCTTTAGCAGGCCTTCTGCACGCAAGTCTCCAACCTCTGCTCTCTGCAACGATCCTTCTGCACCCCAGTCTTTAATCTCCGCTCTCTGCAATGATCCTACTGCACCCCAGTCTCCAACCTCTGATCCCTACAACAGTCCTTCTGCAACTAAGTCTCCAAATTCTGCTCTCTGTAATATCTTTCTGCACCGCTGTCTCCTACCTCTGCTCTCTGTAACAGTCTTTCTTCACCCCAGTCTCCAACCTCTGCTCTTTGAAACAGTTTTTCTGCACCCCAGTCTCCAAAATCTGCTCTCTCCAACAGTCCTTCGGCACCATAGTTACCAACATCAGCTCTCTTTTACATTCCTTCTCCACCCCAGTCTCCAACCTCTGCTCTCTGTAACAGTCCTCCTGTACTGCAGAATCCAACCTCTGCTCTCTGTAATGATCTTTCTGCACTCCAGACTCCAATCTCTGCTTTCTGGATCAGTCCTTCTCCACCCCACTCTCCCACTTCTGTCTTCTGCAACAGTCCTTCTGCTACCCAGTCTCCAAGATCTGCTTTCCATAACAGTCCTTCTGCACCGAAGTCTCCAAACTCTGCTCTCTGTAACACTCCTTCTACACCTCAGTCTCCAACCTCTGCTCTCTGTAACAGTCCTTCTGCACCCCAGTCTCTAACCTCTGCTATTGGTAAAAGTAGTATACCGCAGTCTTCAACCTCTGCTCTCTTTAATGGTCCTTCTGCATCCCAATTTCCAAACTCTGCTTCCTTTAACAGTCCTTCTGCACCTGAATCTCCAAACTCTTCTCTCTGTAGCAGGCCTTCTGCACCCCAGTCTCCAAACTCTGCTCTCTGCAATGATCTTTCTGCATCCCAGTCTCCAACTTCTGCTCTCTGCAATGATCCTACTGAACCCCAGTCTCCAACCTCTAATCTCTGCAACAGTCCTTCTGAACCTCAGTCTCTAACTTCTGCTCTCTGTAAGATTCTTCTGCACACCTGTCTCCAAGCTCTGCTATTTGCAACGATCCTTCTACACCCCAGTCTCTAAACTCTGTTCTATGTAACAGACTTCTGCACCTCATTCTCCAACCTCTGCTCTCTGCAACAGTCCTTCTGCACTTCAGTCTTTAAATTCTGCTTTCTGCAACAGTCCTTCTGTACTGCATTCTCCAAACTCTACTCTCTGTAACATTCTTTCTGCACCCCAGTCTCTATTCTCTGCTTTCTGTATCAGTCTTTCTGCACCCCAGTCTTCAAACTCTGCTCTCTATAACAGTCCTTCTGCACTCTAGTCTCCAAATTCCGCTATCTGCAACAGTCCTTCTGCACCCCAGTCTCTAACCTCCGCTTTCTGTAACAGTCCTTCTGCACTTCAGTCTCTAAATTCTGCTCTCTGTAACGGTCTTTCTGCACCCCAGTCTCCAGTCTCTGCTTTCTGTATCAGTCCTTCTGCACCCCAGTCTCCAACCTCTGCTCTCTATAACAGTCCGTCTGCACCCTAGTCTCCAAAATCCGCTATCTGCAACAGTTTTTCTGCACCCCAGTTTCCAACATCCGCTCTCTGTAACAATCCTTCTGCACCTCAGTCTCCAAACTCTGTACTCTGCAACGTTACTTCTGCACCTCAGTCTCCAACATCTACTCTCTGTATTAGTCTTTCTGCACCTGATTCTTCAACCTCTGCTCTCTGTAGGATCCTTCTCTATCCCAGTCTCCAACCTCTGCTCTCTGTAACCATCCCTCTACACCTCACTCTCCAAACTCTGCTCTCTGCAAAGATTCTTCTGTACCACAGTCTCCAACCTCTTCTCTCTGCAACAGTCCTTCAGCAACTCAGTCTAAAAACTCTGCTCTCTGCAACGATTCTTCTGCACCTCAGTCTCCTACCTCTGCTCTCTGTAAGACCTTTCTGCAACCTCCTCTCCAAACTCTGCTCTCTGTAACAGTCCTTCTTCAGAATAGTTTATAACTTCTGCTCTCTATAACAGGAATTTTGCAACCCAGTCTCGAACTTCTGCTCTCTCTAACAGGCCTTCAGAACCCCAGTCACTAACCTCTTCTATCTGGAATGATTTTTCTCCACCCCAGTCTCCAAGCTCTGCTCTCGGCAACAGTCCTTCTGCACCCTACTCACCAACCTCTGCTCTTTGTGAGATCCTTATGCACTCCAGTCTCCAACTCTTCTCTCTGCAACAATTCTTCTCCATCCCAGTCTTTAACATCTGCTCTCTGAAACATTCCTTTTGCACCCCAGTCTCCAAACTCTGCTCTCTGTAAGATCCATCTTAACCCCAGTCTCCAACCTCTGTTCTCTGTAAGAGTTCTTCTGCACACCAGTCTCAAAACTCTGCTCTCTGTAACAGTCCATCTACACCTCAGTCTCTAAAATCTGGTGTCTGCAATTATAATTCTGGACCCCAGTCTCCAACTTCTGCTCTCTGCAACAGTCCTTTTGCACCCCAGTCTCCAAACTCTGCTCTCTTTAAGATCCATCTTAACCCCAGTCTCCAGACTCTGCTCTCTGTAAGATCCTTCTGCACTCCAGTCTCCAAACTCTGCTCTCTGTAACAGTCCATCTGCACTTCAGTCTCTAAAATCTGGTCTCTGCAACGATCCTTCTGCACCCCAGTCTCAAACCTCTGCTATCTGCAACAGTCCTTGTGAACCCCAGTCTCCAACATCTGCTTTGTGCCACAGTTCTTCT
Source organism: Ictidomys tridecemlineatus (assembly GCF_052094955.1). Taxonomy (NCBI): domain Eukaryota; kingdom Metazoa; phylum Chordata; class Mammalia; order Rodentia; family Sciuridae; genus Ictidomys; species Ictidomys tridecemlineatus. The sequence continues at coordinate 224,668 of NW_027521123.1, read as the reverse complement.
GTACCTCAGCCTGAAAAGTCCCCTCTCTGTAATCCTCCATCTGCAACCCAGTCTCCAACCTATGCTCTCTGTAACAGTCCTTCTGTACCTCAATCTCCAATCTCTGCTGATGCAAAAGTCCTTCTGTGCCCAAGTCTCTAACATCTGCTCTCTTAAACAGTCCTTCTACACCCCAGTCTCCAACCTCTGCTCTATGCAACAGTCCTTCTACACCCAAGTCTCCATACTCTTATCGCCCGAACGATCCTTCTGCACCCCAGTCCCCAACCTATGCTCTCTGAAACAGTCCTTCTGTACCACAGTCTCCAACCTCTGTTCACTGTAAGGGTCCTTATGCACAACAGTATCCAAATTCTGCTTTCTGTATCAGTCCTTTTGAACCATATTCACCAAACTCTGCCCTCTGCAACCATCCTTCTGCAACTCAGTCTGCAACCTCTGCTCTCTGCCACAGTCCTTCCGCATCCCAGTCTCGATCCTCTGCTTTCTGCAACAGTCCATTTGTACCCCAGTCTCCAACATCTGCTCTCTGCAACAGTCATTATCCACCCCAGTCTCCAAATTTTTCTCTCTGTAACAGTCCTTCTGTACTGCATTCTACAACCTCTGCTCTCTGCAATGGACTTTTGCACCTGAGTCTCCAACCTCTGCTTTCTGTGTCAGTCCGTGTGCACCCCAGTCTCCAACCTCTGCTCTGTTTAACTGTCCTTCTGCACTTTAGTCTCCAACCTCTGCTCTCTGCTACAGTCCTTCTGGACCCCAATCTCCAACCTCTACTCGATGCAACAGTTCTTTTACATCCCAGTCTAAAACCTCTGCTCTCTGCAACAGTCCGTCTGCACCCCAGTCTACAACATCTGCTCTCTGTAACAATCCTTCTGCACCTCAGTCTCCAACCTCTGCTCTCTGCAACGATCCTCCTGCATCCCAGTCTGAAACCTCTGTTAGCTGCAACAGTCCGTGATAACCGCAGTCTCCAACATCTGCTTCCTGCAACAGTTCTTCTATACCTCAGTCTGAAAACTCTGCTCTCTGCAATAATGCATCTGCACCCCAGTCTCAAAACTCTGTTCTCTATAACAGTCCTTCTGTAACTCGGTCTTCAATCACTGCTCTCTGCAACAGTCCTTCTACACCCAAGAATCCATACTCTGATCGCCCCAATGGTCCTTCTGCACCCCAGTCTCCAAACTCTGTTCTCTACATCGGTTCTTTTGCAACCCAGACTCCAACCTCTGCTCTCTGTAACACTCCTTCTGTACCACAGTCTCCAAACTCTGTTCTCTGTAAGTGTCTTTATGCACCCCAGTATCAAACCTGTGCTTTCTGTATCAGTGGTTTGAACCACAGTCTCCAAACTTTGCCCTCTGTAACCGTATTTCTGCAACTCAGTATGCAACCTCTGCTCTCTGCAACAGTCCTTCTGCACCCCAGTCTCCATCCTCTGAATCTCTGCAACAGTCGTTTTGCACCCCAGTCTCCAACATCTGCTCTCTGCAACAGTCATTCTGCACCCCATTCTGCACCCCTTTTGCACCTTAGTCTCTAACCTCTGCTCTCTGCTACAGTCCTTCTGAACACCAATCTCCAACCTCTACTCTCTGCAACAGTCCTTGTACATCTCAGTCTAAAACCTCTGCTCTCTGCATCAGTCCTTCTGCACCCCTGTCTCCAACCTCTGCTCTCTGTAACAATCCTTCTGCATCTCAGTCTCCAACCTCTGTTCTCTGCAACGGTCATTCTGGACCTCAGTCTCCAACTTCTAATCTATGTAACAGTGCTTCGCTTCTGCACCTCAGTCTCCATTCTCTGCTCTCTCTAAGATCCTTCTGAAAACCAGTCTTCAAACTCTGCTCTCTGTAACAGTCCTTCATAACCCCAGTCTCCAAATTGTGCTCTCTGTAATAGGCCTTCTTCACTCCAGTCTCCAACCTCTGCTCTCTGTATTAGTCCATCTGCACCCCAGTCTCTAACTTCTGCTCACTGCAACGATCCTTCTGCACCCCAGTCTCCAACCTCGGCTCACTGCAACAGTCCTTGGGCAACCCAGTCTACAACAACTGCTCTGCAACATTTCTTCTGTACCTCAGTCTAAAAACTCTGCTGTCTGCAATAATCCTTCTGCACCCCACTCTCCAACCTGTGCTCTCTGTAACAGTCTTTCTGCACCTCAGTCTCAAATTTCTGCTTTCAGCAGCACTACTTCTGCATCCCAGACTCCAACCTCTGCTCTCTGCAACATTCCTTCTGCTTCCCAGTATCAAACCTGTGCTCTCTGTAAAAGTCCGTCTGCACCCCAGTCTCCAAACTCTGCTCTTATTAACGATCCTTCTGCACCTCAGACTCTAACCTCCACTCTCTGCAACAGTCCTTCTTCACCTCAGTCTCCAAACTCTGCTTTCTGCAACAGTCCTTCTGCACTCAAATCTCAAACCTCTGCTCTCACAACATTCCTTCTGCACCTATGTCTCCAACCTCTGCTCTCTGCAATGATCCTTCTGCACCCCAGTCTCAAACCTCTGCTCACTGCAACAGTCCTTGTGAACCTTAGTCTCCAATATCTGCTTTCTGCAACAGTTTTTCTGTACCTAAGTCTGAAAACTCTGTTCTTTGTAACAGTCCTTCTAAACCCTAGTCTCTGTACTCTGCTCGCACCAACGATTCTTCTGCACCCCAGTCTCCAAACTCGGCTCTCTGTAACAGTCTTTCTGTACCGCTGTCTCTAACCTCTGTTCTCTGTAAGGGTCCTCATGCACCCCAGTATCCAACTTCTACTTTCTGTATCAGTCGTTTTGCACCACCGTCTCCAAACTTTTCCCTCTCTAACAGTCCTTATGCAACTCAGTCTACAACCTCTGCTCTCTGCAACAGTCCTTCTGCACCATAGTATCCATCCTCTACCCTCTGCAACAGTCTTTTTGCACCCCAGTCTCCAACATCTGCTCTCTGCAACAGTAATTCTCCACCCAAGTCTCCAACCTCTGCTCTCTGTAAGAGTCCATCTGTACTGCATTCTCCAAACTCTGCTCTCGGTAAGGGTACTTCTGCAACCGAGTCTCCAACCTCTGCTTTCTGTATCAGTCATTTTGCACCCAGGCTCCAAACTGTGCTCTGTGTAACTGTACTTCTGCACCTTAGTCTCCAATCTCTGCTCTCTGCTACACTCCTTCTGGACCCCAATTTCCAAACTCTACTCTCTGCAACAGTTTTTCTACATCACAGTCTAAAACATCTGCTCTCTGCAACAGTCCTTCTGCACACCAATCTCCAACCTCTACTCTCAGCAACAGTCCTTCTGAACCTCAGTCTCCAACCTCTGCTCTCTGCAATATTCCTTCTGAAACCCTAGTATCAAATCATTGCTCTCTGTATAAGTCCGTCTGCACCCCAGTATCCAAACATTGCTCTCTGTAATGATCCTTCTGCACCTCAGTCTCGAACCTACACTTTCTGTAACTGTCCTTCTGTACCTCAGTCTCCAAACTCTTTCCTTGTAAGATCCTTCTAAAACCCAGTCTCCAACGTGTCCTCTCTGTAACAGTCCTTCTGTACCCCAGTCTTTAAACTCTGCTCTCTGCAACAGTCTTTCTGCACCTAGGTCTCCAACCGCTGCTTTCTGCAACAGTCCTTCTGCAAACAAATCTCCAACCTCTGCTCTTCGCAACATTCCTTCTGCACCCAAGTCTCCAACCTGTGCTCTATGTAAAAGTCCTTCTGCACCCCAGTCTCCAAACTCTGCTCTCTATAACGATCTTTCTGAACCCAGTCTCGAACCTCTGCTCTCTGCAATGATCCTTCTGCACCTCAGTCTACAACCTCGGCTCTCTGCAATGATCATTCTGCACACCAGGCTCAAACATCTGCTAGCTGCAACAGTCGTTGTGAACCCCAGTCTCCAACATCGGCTTCCTGCAACAGTTCTTCTGTACCTCAGTCTGAAAACTCTGCTCTCTGCAATAATCCATCTTTACCCCAGTCTCCAAACTCTGCTCTCTGTAACAGTCTTTCTGTACCTCAGTCTCCAACCACTGCTCTCTGTAACAGTCCACCTGCACCTTAGTCTCCAACCTCTGCTCTCTGTAAGATCCTTCAGCAGCCCTTTCTTCAAAATCTGATCTCTGTACCAGTTCTTCTGCACCCGAGTCTCCAACCTGTGCTCTCTGTAAAAGTCCTTCTGCACTGCAGTCTCCCACCTCTTCTCTCTCTAATGATCCTTCTGCAGCCCAGTCTCCACATCTGCTCTCTTCAACGATTCTTCTGCAACTCAGTCTCCAACTTCTGCTCTCTTCAACGATCCTTCTGCACCCCAGTCTCCAACCTCTGCTCTCTGTAACTGTTTTTCTGCACGTCAGAATCCAACTTCTGCTCTCTGCAATCATCCTTCTGCACCCCTGTTTCCAACCTCTGCTAACTGCAAAGATCCTTATGCACCCCAGTCTCCAACATCTGCTCTCTGCAAAACTCTTTCTCCAACCCAGTCTACAACCTCTGCTTTCTTCAACGGTCCTGCTGCAACCCAGTCTCCAACATCTGTTCTCTGCATCAGTCCTTCTACTCCCCAGTCTCTAACCTCTGCTCTCTGTAACAGTCTTTCTGTACCGCAGTCTCCAAAATCTGCTTTCTGTAATGGTCCTTCTACACCCCAGTCTCCAACATCTGCACTCTGAAACAGTTCTTCTATAAACCATTCTTCCACCTCTGCTCTCTGTAACAGTCCTCCTTTATTGCAGTCTCCGAACTCTGCTCTCTGCAACGGTTCTTCTGCACCCCAGTCTCCAACCTCTGCTTTCTGTATCAGTCCTTCTGAACACCACTTTCCAAACTCTGCTCTCTGTAACAGTCCTTCTGCAACTCAGTCTCCAACACCTGTTCCCTGCAACAGTCCTTCTTAACCCCATTCTCCAAACTCTGCTATCTGCAAAAGTCCTTCTGCACCACAGACTCCAAACTCTGCTCTCTGTAACAATCCTTCTTAATCTCTATCTCCAACTCTGCTCTCCGCAATGGTCCTTCTGCACCTCAGTCTCCAATCTCTACTCTCTGTAACAGTCTTTCTGCACCTCAGTCTCCAACCTCTTCTTTCTGTACGATCCTTCTGCAACCCTGTCTCCAAACTCTGCTCTCTGTAACAGTAATTATGCACCCCAGTCTCCAAACTCTGCTCTCTGTCACAGTCTTTCTAAACCCCAGTTTTCAACCTCTGCTCTCTGCAACAGTCCTTCTGCACCCCAGTATTCAACTTATGTTCTCTGTAACAATCCTTCTGCACCTCAGTTCCCAAACACTGACCACTGCAATGGTCCTACTGTACCCCAGTCTATAGCCTCTGCTCTCTGCAATGATCCTTTTGCATTCCACTCTCAAACCTCTGCTCTCTGCAACAGTCCTTCTGACATCAGTCTGAAAACTCTGCTCGCTGAAAAAATTTTTGTGCACCACAGTCTCTAAATTCTGCTTTCTGAAACAGTTATTCTGCAACTCAGTCTCCAACCTCTGCTCTCTGTCACAGTCCTTCTGCACCCCAGTCACCATCCTCTGCTCTCTGTAAGATCCTTCTACACCCCAGTTTCCTAACTCTGCTCTCTGTAACATTCCTTTTATACCCCAGTCTCCAACCTCTGCTCTCTGCAACGGTCCTTGTGCACGACAATCTCCAACCTCTGTTCTCGACAAAAGTCCTTCTGCACCCCAGTCTCCAAACTCTGCTCTGGGTATCATTTCTTCTGCACCTCAGTCTCCAACCTCTGCTTTATGTAACATCTTTCTGCAACCCAGTCTCAAAACTCTGCTCACTGTAACAGTCCTTCTGCAGCCCAGTCTGCAACCTCTACTCACTGTAACAATTTTTCTTCACCTCTGTCTCCAACATCTGCTCTCTGCAACGGTCCTTCTGCACCCCATTCTCCAACCTTTGTTGTTTGCAAGAGTCCTTCTGCATGTCAGTCTCCAACCTCTTCTCCCTGCAAAAATCTTGCTGCACCCCAGTCTCCAACCATTGCTCTCGGCAACATTTCTTCTGCACCCCACTCTCCAACCTCTGCTCTATGTAAGATCCTTCTGCACCCCAATCTCCAAACTCTGATCTCTGATCTCTGCAAAAGTCCTTCTGCACCCATGTTTCCAACACCTGCTCCCTGCAACAGTCCTTCTTCACCCCAGTTTCTAACCTCTGCTATCTGCAAAATCCTTCTGCACCAAAGTCTCCAAACTCTGCTTTCCGTAATATTCTTCTGCAGCCCAGTCTCCAAACTCTGCTCTCTATAACAGCCCTTCTGTACACAGTCTCCAACCTCTGCTCTTTGTAACAGCCTTCTGCACCCCAGTCTCCAAATTCTGCTCTCTTTAACAGTCTTTCTGCATCTCAGACTCCTAACTCTACTCTCTGAAACAGTTCTTCTGCACACCAGTCTCCAACATCTTCACTCTGAAACAGTTCTTCTCAACTCCAGTCTGCAACCTCTGCTCTCTGTAACAGTCCTCCTGCATTGCAGTCTCCAAACACTGCTGTCTGTAATGGTCCTTCTGCTCCTCAGTCCCCAACCTCTGCTTTCTGTATCAGTCCTTTTCACCCCAGTCTCCAACCTCTGCTCCCTGAAACATTCCTTCTGCACCCCAGTCTCCAACTTCAGCTCTCTGCAACAGTTCTTCTGCATCCTAGTCTTTAACATCTACTCTCTGAAACAGTCTTTCTGCATCTCATTCTCCAACCTCTGCACACTGAAACAGTCCTTCTGTACCCTGGTCTCCGAACTCTGCTCTCTTTAACAGTTTTTTGTACTGCAGTCTCCAACCTCTGCTCTCTGTCAGGTTCATTCTGGACCCAAGTCTCCAACCTCTGCTCTCTGTAACAGTCCTTCTGCAACTCAGTCTTCAACATCTACTCTCTATAACAGTCCTTCTACACCCCAGTCTCCAAACTCTGTCCTCTGCAACAGTCCTTCTACACTCCAGTCTTCAACCTCTGCTCTGTGTAACAGTCTTTCTGCAAATCAGTTTCCAATCTCTGCTCTCTGCAACGATCCTTATGCATCCCCGTCTACAACATCTGCTCTCTGCATCCATCCTTATGCACCCAAGTCTCCAACCTCTGCTCTCTGCAACGATCCTTCTGCACACCAGTCTCCAACCTCTGCTCTCTGCAATAATCCTACTGCACCCCAGTCGCCATCCTCTGCTCTCTGTAACAATCCTTCTGCACCGCAGTCTCCAACTCTGCTCTACGTAATATTCTTCTGCAACCCAGTCTCCAAACTCTGCTCTCTGTAACAGCCTTCTGCACCCTAGTCTCCAAACTCTGCTCTCTGTATCAGTCCTTCTGCACCCCAGTGTCCAAACTCTGCTCTCTGCAACAGTCCTTCTACACTCCAGTCTTCAACCTCTGCTCTGTGTTGCAGTCCTTCTGAAAACTAGTTTTTAGTCTCTGCTCTCTGCAACGATCCTTCTGCATCCCAGTCTCCAACATTTGCTCACTGCAACCGTCCTTTTGAGCCCAAGTCTCCAACGTCTGCTCTCTGCAACGATTTTTCTGCACACCAGTCTCCAACCTCTGCTCTCTGCAAGAATCATACTGCACACCAGTCGCCAACCTCTGCTCTCTTTAACAATCCTTCTGCACCACAGTCTCCAAAATCTGCTCTAAGTAATATCCTTCTGCCACCCAGTCTCCAAACTCTGCTCTCTGTAACAGCCCTTCTGTACCCAGTCTCCAACCTCTGCTATCTGCAACGATCCTTCTGCACAATAGTCTCCAACCTCTGCTCTCTGCAATAATCCTACTGCACCCCAGATGCGAACCTCTGCCCTCTGTAACAATCCTTCTGCACCGCAGTCTCCAAACTCTGCTCTACGTAATATTCTTCTGCAACCCAGTCTCCAAACTCTGCTCTCTGTAACAGCACTTCTGTCCCCAGTCTCCAACATCTGCTCTCTGTAACAGCCTTCTGCACCCTAGTCTCCAAACTCTGGCTCTCTGTATCAGTCCTTCTGCACCCCAGTCTCCAAACTCTGCCCTCTGCAACAGTCCTTCTACACTCCAGTCTTCACCTCTGCTCTGTGTAGCAGTCCTTCTGCAAATTAGTTTTTAATCTCTGCTCTCTGCAACGATCCTTCTGCATCCCAGTCTCCAACATTTGCTCTCTGCAACTGTCCTTTTGAGCCCAAGTCTCCAACGTCTGCTCTCTTTAACAATCCTTCTGCACAACAGTCTCCAAAATCTGCTCTACGTAATATTCTTCTGCAACCCAGTCTCCAAACTCTGCCCTCTGTAACAGCCCTTCTGTACCCAGTCTCCAATCTCTGCTATCTGCAACAGTCCTTCTGAACCTCAGTCTCCAAATTTAACTCTCTGAAAAAGTCCTTCTGCACCCATGTCTCAAACACCTGCTTCCTGCAACAGTCCTTTTTCACCCCAGTTTCCAACCTCTACTATCTGCAAAAGTCCTTCTGCACCACAGTCTCCAAACTCTGTTCTACATAATATTCTTCTGCAACCCAGTCTCCAAACTCTTCTCTCTGTAACAGCCCTTCTGTACACAGTCTCCAACCTCTGCTCTTTGTAAAAGCCTTCTGCACCCCAGTCTTCAAACTCTGTGCTCTGCATCAGTCTTTCTTCACCCCAGTCGCCAAAATCTGCTCTCTGTAACAGTCTTTTTGCACCTCAGTCTCCTAACTCTACTCTCTGCAACAGTTCTTCTGCACACCAATCTCCAACGTCCTCACTCTGAAACAGTTCTTCTCCACTCCAGTCTCAAACCTCTGCTCTCTGTAACAGTCCTCCTGTATTGCAGTCTCCAAACACTGCTTTATGTAATGGTCCTTCTGCACCTCAGTCCCCAACCTCTGCTTTCTGTATCAGTCCTTCTGCACCCCAGTCTCCAAACTCTGCTATCTGCAACAGTCCTTCTGCACCTCAGTCTCCAAATTCTGCTCTCTGCTTCAGTCCTCCTGCACCCACGTCTCCAACCTCTGCTCTCTTAAACAGTCCTTCTACACCCCAGTCTTCAACCTCTGCTCTGTGTAACATTCCTTCTGCACCGCAGTCTCCAACCTCTGCTCTCTGTAACAGTCCTTCTGCACCATATTCTCCAACCTCTGCTCTCTGTTACAGTCTTTGTATACCACAGTCTCTAACCTCTGCTCTCTGTAACGGTCTCTATGCACCCCAATTTCCAACCTCTGCTTTCTGTAACAGTCCTTCTGCACCTCAATCACCAAACTCTGCTCTCTGTAACCGTCCTTCTGCACCTCAGTCTCCATCCTCTGCTCTCTGTAACAGTCCTTCTGCACCTCAGTCTGAAACCTCTGCTCTCTGCACGATCCTTCTGAACCTAGTCTCCAACCACTTCTCTCTGTAACAGTCGACCTGCACCTAAGTCACCAACCTCTGCTCTCTGTAAGATCTTTCTGCAACCCAGCCTCAAAACTCTGCTCTCTATAACAGTCCTTCTTCAACCCAGTCTCCAATCTCTGTTCTCTGTAGCAGGCCTTTTGCAACCCAGTCTCCAAACTCTGCTCTCTGAAACAGTCCTTCTTTACGTCAGTCTCCAACCTCTGCTCTCTTTAATGGTCCTTCTGCACCCCAGGCTCCCACCTCAGCTTTCTGTATCATAATTCTTCAAACGAATCTCCAACATCTTCTCTGTTTAACAGTTCTTCTTCATCTCAGTCTCTAAACTCTGCTCTCTGCAACAGTCCTTCTGCACCCTAGTCTCAAAACTCTTCTTTCTGCAACATTCCTTCTGTACCCCAGGCTTTAACCTGTTCTCTCTGTAACAGTCCTTTTGCACCCCAGTCTCCCACCTCTGCTCTCTGTAATGATCCTTCTGCAGCCCAGTCTCCAACTCTTTTCTCTGAAATGATTCTTCAGAAACTCCGTCTCCAACTTCTGCTGTCTTCAATGATCCTTCTGCAACTCACTCTTTTAACTCTGCTCTCTGAAACAGTTTTTCTGAACCTCAGTCTACAAACTCTGCTCTCTGAAACAGTCCTTCTACACTCCAGTCTTCAACCTCTGCTCTGTGTAGCAGTCCTTCTGCAAACTAGTTTCCAATCTCTGCTCTCTGCAAGGAATTTTCTGCATCCCAGTCTCCAACATCTGCTCTCTGCAACAATCCTTCTGCACATTAGTCTCCAACCTCTGCTCTCTGCAATAATCCTACTGCACCCCAGTCACCACCCTATGCTCTCTGTAACAATCCTTCTGCACCACAGTCTCCAAAATCTGCTCTACGTAATATTCTTCTGCAACCCAGTCTCAAAACTCTGCTCTCTGTAACAGTCCTTCTGCACACCAGTCTCCAACCTTTGCTCTCTGCAACGATTCTTCTTCACCCCAGTCCCCAACCTCTGCTCTCTGGAACAGTCATTCTGAACCCCAGTCTCCAAAATCAGCTCTCTGCAACAGTCTTTCTGCACCTCAGTCTGAAAACTCTGCTCTCTGCAACGATCCTTGTGCACCCCAGTCGTTAACATCTACTCTCTGAAACAGTCCTTCTACACCTCTGTCCAAATGCAGAAGAATGAGACCTGAACTATCGCTCACCCTGCAAAAAATCAACTCAAAATGCATTAAAGACCCAGACACTAGACCAGAAATTATGCAGTTTCAAAAAAAAAAATAAAGTCAATACTCCAACCTACAGGCAGAGGCAATGACTTTCTCAATAGGACGCTAAAGCTCAGGAGATAACACAAAAAGTTAGCTAATAGGAAGGTTCTGCCCAGCAAAGGAGACAATTAGAATATGAAGAGAGAACCTACGGAAAGGGAGAAAATATTTATGAGGTGCTCTTCCAAAAGAGGATGAATATTCAGAATATTAATAAAGAACTCAAAAAACTTAACATCAAACCCACAATTATTAAATAACCCAATTATCAAATAACCCAATTACCAAATGGGAAACTAAATGAACTAAACCGACAGGTCTTAGAAGAAAATATGTGAGTGGCCAACAAATATATGAAAATACTTGCAAGTCAAGACTACCCTGAGTTTTTATCTCACTTCAGTTACAAAAGCAACCACCAAGAATACAAACAGAAATGAGTGTGACAAGGAGAGAATTGGAGAGAAAGGAGCACTCTCACCCTGTTGGTGGGCATGTGAATCAGCACAACCACCACAGAAATCGGGATGGAGGCTACTCAGGAGTAGCCATGGACCACCCTGCGACCCAGCTCTACCTCTGCTTGGTATTTATCACAGCGGATCGAAGTCATCATACTATAATGACACATACATACCCATGAACTAGCCGAGGTGACATCAGTGGACAAATGGATAAAGAACATCTGGTATATGCACACTGGAATTTCATTCAGCCATAAAGAATAACGAAATTATGTCATGCTGGAAGATGGATGGATCTTCAGAACATTAATGGAAATAAGCAACTCAGAAAGTTAAGGGCCGTATGCTTTTCCTCTTTTAAAGCTAGAGGGGGAAAAGGAAGGAAAGTTGGGAAGGGAGTCTCATCATGAAAGTTGAAGGAAGATCAGTAGAGTCAAGGCACCAGGGGAGGAGGTGAGGGAAAGGGAAATATTACAATGATATTGGCCAAAGTTCACGGTTATTTTGTGTGCATGTTCAAATATGTGTCAGCAAATCCCACCATTATGGACCACTACAATGCACCAATGAAGTGTGAAAAGAAGAGTTTCACATTACATGGAACAGGCACTATTCTAGGAGGGTGCCCATTTTTTCCCATCTATAAATACCACGATCATTTACCACTGTCAAAAATCTCTACAGATTCGAATGTTCTGATCACTGCTCCACCACATGGCCTCTTCTACATTAGGGTCCCCTTATTCTCACTGAAATCAGGGAGCCCGTTTCAACGATGCCATCTGTTAATGTCTTCCCAGCCTGCCAAGGACAGCGGCTGCAGGTTTCACTAGGATCTGGTTCTGCCTTCTGAACACATGTCCACGAGGCCTTGGCGAAGGCTGGTGCTCCAGGCCCTCCTCCAGATTCAGCTGTTATGCCAGGGAAGGGGTCACATAACACGCCATCAAACACCTTATTTATTTCTGATAACCATTCTCTCCATTATTCCAGGATCATATTGGTCATTGAACTTAAGCAAACACTGAGTCCAGATTTCAGTCCATCAACCAAAGAGAGTCTAATAGCCACTCCTCGTGGCTCAGGAAAATCCTTGGCCCTAACATTTCTTGTGATTAAGTCCCTGTGACTGAATTCAAGATGATCCAGCAATATGTCCTGACTTCTTTGGTCTAGAAGACTCAATTAAATTCCCTTATATATTCTTAAGGCTACTATTAACAAAATACAGTAAAATATTTACCTTTTATTTTGGTGTGACTCTTATACTCTCCTGGGCTATATTTTATACTCTTACCTTAGGCGTTCTAGGATCAGACCCCAATTAAGAGTCTGGTGACAATGTGGGATGATGGATGAGCATCTTAAAGACAATTGGGCTGGGGATGTGGCTCAAGCAGTAGTGCGCTTGCCTGGCATGCGTACGGCCCGGGCTCGTTCCTCAGCACCACATACCAACAAAGATGATGTGTCCGCCAAGAACTAGAAAATGAATATTAAAAATTATCTCTCTCGGGAAGAACATGGCTGCCAGCGAAGTGGCAGCACATACAATGCCTCCGTGGTAAGGGGATCAGAGAGACTCATTAATACACCCACATGCGTCCTGCTGGGAAATTTCAAGCAAATTTCCCCTGAAAGGAGACCTTTCTGGAACTAGTAAGTTTAATAGGAGGTGTCAGATTGTCACAAAATACTGAATCTCTTCAACCAAGAGCAGGGGCACAGTCTCGCCGGGGCCGCCGAATGGCAGCTGCCTACACATTGCAGTGAGAATAGGAGTGGACACTAACTGCCTTGACCCCCACGGGCGGGCTCTGTGAACCCAAGCTGACCGCCGCCCACACGCTGCAGCGAGTTTAGGAGCAGGAGCGGCCTGCCTGGGTCCCCGTGAGCAGGCTCTGTGAATTGCAGCCGGCCGCAGGCCACACGCTGTAGCGAGTTTAGGAGCAGGAGCTGCCTTCCTGGGCCCCCGCAGCCCGGCTTTGTGAACCGCCCATACAAAGCAGGGAACTTGGGAGCCTTTGCTGGCTGTCTGCCTGCCCCCCTCATCCCCCGGGCTGGCTTGGTGAACCTGAGCCGGCCGCTGCTCACACGGTGCAGTGAACTTGGGAGCCGGCGCTGCCTGCTTGGCTGCTTGGGCCCCCGCAGACCAGCTCTGTGATCCGCCACTGGCTACCACCAAGCAGCCGCTGCCTACACCCTTGCAGTGAGTGGGGGAGCAGGCGCTGCCTGCCCGGCCCCGAGGGCCCGACTCTGTGAACCTCCTCTGGCGGTTTGGAGCTGCAGACGACCACGCTCCACCTGCCAACCCAGTGCTGCAAACGACCCCTGACCAGCTCTGCAAAAGGCCCCGCCCACACAGCAAACAGCAGGAATGGAGACCCGCCCAATCCGGGAGGAAGTACCGCTGCACAGTGATTGACTCCCGCCTACTGAGAGGAGAAACTTGGCCCGGTGGGCATAGCTCCACCCACTTGAAGAGCAGTTAATCGAATTCTAGGACTGCATTTATAGAAATTTTTTTGCTGTCTTTTTAAATGTTTTTTAATCCATCTTATTTTATTTTATTCTATTTTTTAAATCTCATTTTCCATTTCTACTATTATTATTTTTCTTTAAATCCCTTTTAATCTTCTATTTTTTTCTATCCTTCTTTTCTCCTGTCTTTACATTTCTTTTCAATTTTCTTATTCCCCCTTCCTTGCATTCTACCTGCTTACTCTTATTCTCTTTAGTGACTTCTACCCATCCCTTCTCATACCTTTCCTCCCAAGCTTCAAATATATTTATAGGAGTAAACAGTAACTCAGCAGTCAAACAGAACAAGAAACAATATGAACAGCTTGAAAAAGCAAGGAAGAAAAGGATTGCAAACAATGCAGGGCAGCCTAAATATTCAGGAGGATATAGAATCACCACAAAAATGGTCATATAAAGAACTCATGGAACACCTGAGACAGATGGAATGGAACCTTAAAGAGGATACAAGACAGCAAATTCTAGCAGCGAAAGAACACATTGAGAATGTATTACACAAACAGATAAAGGAAGAAGTTAAGCATCTTTATCAGGAGACAGAGACTATAAAAAAGAATCAAACCATAATCTTAGAAATGAAGGAAACTATAAACCAAATTAAAAACTCAAATGAGAGTATCATTAATAGAGTAGAGCAAGTAGAAGCTAGAACGTCAGATAATGAAGACAAAATATATCATCTGGAAAAGAGTCTAGCCATCTCAGATAGGCTGGTTAAAAATCATGAGAGAAGCATACAAGGGATATGTGATAATATAAAAAAACCAAATTTAAGAGTCATTGGGATAGAGGAAGGGATAGAGATTCAAACAAGGGGAATGAGTAATCTACTAGATGAAATAATTACAGAAAACTTTCCAGAAATAAAAAAGGAAACAGATATACAAATTGTAGATGCATACAGGACACCGAACATACAAAATCACAGTAGACCAACGCCAAGACACATTGTTATGAAGATATCCAATATACAGAACAAAGAGAAAATATTAAAAGCTACAAGAGAAAACAGAAAGATTACATTCAGGGGTAAACCAATAAGGTTAACAGCGGAATTCTCAACTCAGACGCTGAAAGCGAGAAGATCCTGGAATAACGTATTTCAAACACTGAAAGACAATGGATGCCAACCAAGAATTCTGTACCCAGCAAAATTAAGATTCAGATACGACAACGAAATAAAAATCTTCCACGATAAACAAAAACTAAAAGAATTTGCAGCCAGAAAACCAGTGTTGCAAAGCATCTTGAGCAAAACACTTCACGAGGAAGAAACGGAAAACAATAACGAAAGCCAACAGTGGGAAGTACCTCAGTAAAGACAGATGGAGGGGGGAAAACTAATCATGGTGAAACAAACGCAATTAAAAAAAAATGAGATAAATAATCAAATATGGCTGGAAGTACAAACCATATATCAATAGTAACTCTAAACATTAATGGTTTAAACACTCCAATAAAGCGACATAGGTTGGTAACATGGACAAAAAAAAAATCCAACAATATGCTGCCTCCAGGAGACTCACCTGACTGGAGAAGACATACACAGGCTGAAGGTGAAAGGTTGGGAAAAATATACCACACACATGCTCCTCGCAAGCAAGCAGGGGTGGCCATCCTCATATCGAATAAAATCGACTTCAAGACTAAGTTAATCCAAAGGGATAAGGAAGGACATTATATACTGTTAAAAGGAAACATTAAACAACAAGACATAACAATTATCAATATTTATGCACCAAGTAATGGTGCTTCAAAGTTTATAAAACAAATTCTCCTCAAGTTCAAGAATCAAATAGACCACAACATAATAATTATGGGTGACTTCAACACACCTCTCTCACCATTGGACAGATCCTCCAAGCAAAAGTTGAATAAAGAATCTATAGACCTCAATACCACAATCAATAACCTAGACTTAACTGACATATATAGAATATACCAACCATCATCGAATGGATAAACTTTTTTCTAAGCAGCACATGGATCCTTCTCAAAAATAGACCTTATATTATGCCATAGGGCAACCCTCAATAAATATAAAGGGGTGGAGATTATACCATGCATTTTAACTGATCATAATGGATTGAAACTAAAATTAATGATAAAAGAAGGAAGGGAAAATTCAATATTACATGGAAAATGAACAATATGTTACTGAATGATCAAAGGGTTACAGAAGACATAAAGAAGGAAATCATAAAATTCTTAGAGATAAATGAAAATGCAGACACAACCTATCAGAATCTATGGGACAAAATGAAAGCAGTTTTAAGAGGGAAATTCATAGCCTGGAGGTCATTCCTCAAAAAAAGGAAAAAACCAACAAATAAATGAGCTCACACTTCATCTCAAAGCCCTAGTAAAGTAAGAGCAAAACAATAGCAAATGCAGCAGAAAGTAAGAAATAATTAAAGTCAGAGCGGAAATCAATGAAATTGAAACAAAAGAAACTATCGAAAAAATTAACAAAACTAAAAGTTGGTTCTTTGATAAAATAAACAAGATTGACAAACCTTTAGCCATGCTAACTAAGAGAAGAAGAGAGAGAACTCAAATTACTAACATAAGGGATGAAAAAGGCAATATCACAACAGATGCCACAGAAATACAGAAGACAATTAGAAACTATTTTGAAAACCTATATTCCAATAAAATAGAAGATAGTGAAGACATCAATAAATTTCTTAAGACATATAATTTGCCCAGACTGAGTCAGGAGGACACACACGATTTGAACAGACCAATATCAATGGATGAAATTGAAGAAGTAATCAAAAGACTACCAACCAAGAAAAGCCCAGGACCGGATGGGTATACAGCAGAGTTTTACAAAACCTTTAAAGAAGAATTAATACCAATACTTTTCAAGTTATTCCAGGAAATATAAAAAGAGGGAGTCCTTCCAAATTCATTCTATGATGCCAACATCACATTGATTCTGAAACCTGACAAAGACACATCAAAGAAAGAAAACTACAGACCAATATCTCTGATGAACCTAGATGCAAAAATCCTCAATAAAATTCTGGCGAATCGGATACAAAGACACATCAAAAAAATTGTGCACCATGATCAAGTAGGATTCATCCCTGGGATGCAGGGATGGTTCAATATATGGAAATCAATAAATGTTATTCACCATATCAATAGACTTAAAGATAAGAACAATATGATCATGTCGATAGACGCAGAAAAAGCATTCGACAAAGTACAGCATCCCTTTATGTTCAAAACATTAGAAAAACTAGGGATAACAGGAACTTACCTTGATATTGTAAAAGCTATTTACGCTAAGCCCCAGGCTAGCATCATTCTGAATGGAGAAAAATTGAAGGCATTCCCCTTAAAATCAGGAACAAGACAGGGATGCCCTCTATCACCACTTCTATTCAATATAGTTCTCGAAACACTGGCCAGAGCAATTAGAAAAAAGAAAGAAATTAAAGGCATAAAAATTGGAAAGGAAGAACTTAAATTATCACTATTTGCAGATGCCATGACTCTATACCTAGAAGACCCAAATGGGTCTACAAAAAAACTACTAGAACTAATAAATGAATTCAGCAAAGTGGCAGGATATAAAATCAACACGCACAAATCAAAGGCATTTCTGTATATCAGCAACAAAACCTCTGAAATGGAAATAAGGAAAACCACTCCATTCACAATATCCTCAAAAAAAATAAAATACTTGGGAATCAACCTAACAAAAGAGGTGAAAGATTTATACAATGAAAACTACAGATCCCTAAAAAGAGAAGTAGAAGAAGATCTTAGAAGATGGAAACATATACCCTGTTCATTGATAGGCAGAACTAACATCATCAAAATGGCGATATTACCAAAAGTCCTCTATAGGTTTAATGCAATGCCAATCAAAATTCCAATGGCATTGCTTGTAGAAATAGATAAAGCAATCATGAAATTCATATGGAAAAATAAAAGACCCAGAATAGCAAAAGCAATTCTAAGCAGGAAGTGTGAATCAGGTGGTATAGCAATATCAGATTTCAAACTATACTACAGAGCAATAGTAACAAAAACAGCATGGTACTGGTACCAAAACAGGCGGGTGGACCAATGGTACAGAATAGAGGATACAGAGACTAATCCACAAAGTTACAACTATCTTATATTCGATAAAGGATCTAAAAGCATGCAATGGAGGAAGGATAGCATTTTCAACAAATGGTGTTGGGAAAACTGGAAATCCATATGCAACAAAATGAAACTGAATCCCGTCCTCTCACCATGCACAAAAATTAGCTCAAAATGGATCAAGGACCTTGATATCAAATCAGAGACTCTGCGTATGATAGAAGAAAAAGTTGGCTACGATCTACATATTGTGGGATCAGGCCCCAAATTCCTTAACAGGACACCCGTAGCACAAGAGTTAATAGCAAGAATCAACAAATGGGACTTACTTAAACTAAACAGTTTTTACACAGCAAGAGAAACAATAAGAGAAGTAAATCGGGAGCCTTCATCATGGGAATAAATTTTTACCCCTCACACTTCAGATAGAGCCTTAATATCCAGAGTTTACAAAGAACTCAAAAAATTAGACAATAAGACAACAAATAACCCAATCAACAAATGGGCCAAGGACCTGAACAGACACTTCTCAGAGGAGGACATACAATCAATCAACAAATACATGAAAAAATGCTCACCATCTCTAGCAGTCAGAGAAATGCAAATCAAAACTACCCTAAGATACCATCTCACTCCAGTAAGATTGGCAGCCATTATGAAGTCAAATAATAACAAGTGCTGGAGAGGATGTGGGGAAAAGGGTACTCTTATACATTGCTGGTGGGACTGCAAATTGGTTCGGCCAATTTGGAAAGCAGTATGGAGATTCCTGGGAAAGCTAGGAATGGAACCACCATTTGACCCAGTTATTGCCCTTCTTGGTCTATTCCCTGAAGACCTTAAAAGTGCGTACTACAGGGATACTGCCACATCGATGTTCACAGCAGCACAATTCACAATAGCTAGACTGGAACCAACCCAGATGCCCTTCAATAGATGAATGGATTAAAAAATGTAGCATTTGACACTATGGAGTATTATGCAGCATTAAAAAATGACAAAATCATGGAATTTGTAGAGAAATGGATGGCATTAGAGCAGATTATGCTCAGTGAAGCTAGCCAATCCCTAAAAAACAAATACCAAATGTCTTCTTTGATATAATGAGAGAAACTAAGAATAGAGTAGGGAGGAAGAGCAGGAAGAAAAGATTGACATTAAACAGAGGCACAAGATGGGAGGGAAAGAGAGAGAAAAGGGGAATTGCATTGAAATGGAAAGAGACCCTCATTGTTATAAAAAACTACATAAAAGAGGTTGTGAGGGGAATTGGAAGAAAAATAAGGAGAGAAATGAATTACAGTAGATGGGATAGAAAGAGAAGATGAGGGAGGGGGATAGTAGAGGATAGGAAAGGTAGCAGAATACATCAGTCACTAGTACGGCATTATGTAAAAATGTGAATGTGTAACCTATGTGATTCTGCAATCTGTATTTGGGGTAAAAATGGGAGTTCATAACTCACTTGAAACTATTGTTCGAAGTATGATATATCAAGAGATTTGTAATGTTGTGAACAACCAATAAAAAAAAAGTAAAAAACTTCTCTCTCTATCTCTCTCTCTCTTTCTCTCTCTCTTCTCTCTCTCTCTCTCTCTCTCTCTCTCTCTCTCTCTCTCTCTCTCTTTCCCCCCTCTCCTCTCCTCTCCTCTCCTCACTCACTCTCTCTTAAAAAAAAAAGACAACTGTCCAGGTAGAGTCACAACAGGGTCTTCAATTTAGGGAAAGTTAGTCTCCTCGGGGGAGGAGGAGCTGCTTCTGACAGCAAACAGGGTTAATGGAGATTTCAGGGTTCAAGGCTTTGAGATTTGTCTAATTCCACTGGTATTTCGCCATTCTAATTAACAGGGTCTCAATCATTCCCCCATTAATGTCCTAATTGACATAAGAGAGACCTGGAGAAATTGTGGATTTATAATTTTCTTTGTACTTCTGCAATTTGGAGAATTGGAAGTTTTATTCTGATATTAATCTTTATCAGTTTTCAGAGAGAAAATATTTCTGATGATCTGAACCTGACTTGAAGGAGGAATATAATGCTTGAACCTATCATTTTCTTTATGGAAGTCTCCCACTCCATTCAGTAACAGCAGTCTGTAGTCATGTTGTAATGTTCATTCCCACCCTGAAGGTCGATGGTGTTATTCCAAAGCTCAGTTTTCCATAGACATTTGATTTCAGGCCACGATAACTTAAAGTCTCTGTTGGGTCATTGCACACCAGGAATTATCAGGTCTCTTTTCCCATGGGCTATGACATCATCAAAATATTCAATTCTCTCAGGTCAGACATCCAAACTACCTCCTCAGATCTGTTATCTAGAACCATCTCTGATGTAAACCACTATTGTGGTCAGTCCCACCGTGGTCAGGTAGAGATGAAAAACGACTCTTGATGTCTTAGGGTAGAGGAAGTTGACACACAAAAAAGTTATAAAATGGTTGGGAGATCTGGAAGAAAAAAGGAAAATAGGGCAGGTGACACCACCGCATATATGGAAACCCTAACTTCTCTAGAAAGAGACGCTCATTTCATGCTACTGTGACCCACATTCAGGAATAGCTGTCTAGGAGCCTGCACACACAGCTCCTGGCACCAAAGAGGTTAGTTCCTGCTTCTACAGGGCTGTTTTGCTGCTGCTGCTGCTATGGGATCCAAAAGAACCCGCTTTATTTCTTTCCTTTTTTTCTCTCTGCCTACTGTTTGGCTGATCTTAACAGAACCTCCTAAAATGGAGGCCTGCAAGAAGGGGAGTGTGGGAAACGAGGTTCTCGTACTTTCGGTCCCTTTGTTGTGGGGAGAACACAGAAGGACAGAGATGGTGCTGAACACCCACACAAGGTGTCTGACACACTTGAACCCGAAAGTGGGAAAAGGGTGTTTGTGAAAAGAGAGCAGAGAAAGGAGTCTCAGATATTTTAAAAGCGGGAGTTGGAGTTGAAGCTCCAGATACAGACTCTAACCAGTTGCCTACAAGTCCGTGGGAGGCATCTTTTTTCAGATGACTGTATACACCAGTTTGAAGAATTGTCTAGAATTTTATCATGCAAAGGGATGCACAACTTTCAGCCAGATTCCTCAGGGCACTCTGGACCTCGTTGCTTCTCAGCCTGTGAATGATGGGGCTAAAAAGGGGGCTCACCACACAGAAGAGCACAGAGAAAAGGGTGTCCATGTCCAGCCTTCTCTGGGCCTGTCATAGTGGAAGTTGGCTGTTCCATAGAAGACCACCACAACAGTGAGGGGGGATGCACAGGTGGAGAAGGCCTTCCTCGTGCCCTGGGCAGAGGGAATCCCAAAATGGCCGCCATGATGAGTGCATAGTAGCCTGCAGTGAATAGGCAGGGGCTCCGGCCCATGGTGGCACTGACCACGTGGAGCGCAGACTCATTGACAGAGGTGTCTGAGCAGGAGTGCTTCAGGAGCAATGGGTTGTCACAGAGAAAGTGGCTGAACTGGTGGAGCCCACACAGAGTGAGTGTGATGGCCAGCACCGTGTTTGTGACCAAATTCACCAGCCCACATATCCAGGACCCAGTCACCAGGCCAACACAGACCTTCACATTCATGATGACTGGGTACTGAGGAGGACGGCAGGTTGCCACACAGCAGTCATACTGGCCACACAGCCAGTAAGAAGCCTTCTGTGCCAGCACTTGTCACAAAGAAGAGATCTGGGAAAGGCAGCCCTCATAGGAAATGGCCTTCTTCTTTCAGAAGATGTTCACCAGCAGTACTGGGAGGGTGGTGGATGTTTAGCAGACGTCCAAGAAGCTCAAATTGCTGAGGAAAAAGTACATTGGAGTATGGAGACCAGGACTGACTCTGGTGGCCACTATTATAAGCATGTTCCCCAGGAGAGTGGTCAGGTAAATGACCAGAAAGAGTAGAAAGAAACAGCCCTGTAGGTTGGAGTGGTTGGAAAATCCCAAGATTATGAATTCAGTGACAAATGATTGATTTCTCATTTCCAATGGTATCATAGCTACAAAACAGATAAAAAGAGACCATGACGAGAATGGACTGAGAGCACCCCAAACAGGCTTGTTAATCTGCAGCAACATGGCATACAATATTGTATACAGAGCTGCCTGGACTATGGAAAGAGATGTATAGGAGTGACTTTAGAGAGAGCATAACTTCTCACAGACTTTTGAATGGGTGCTCTTTTGTAAGAATAAATGCAGACTTGGTCAAAATGCACAACCAGCTATCAACCCCTGTGTCTCATTGAATCTTCAGTATCTCCCTCCTAACACTGTGCTTCACTGTGATGAATTTTTTTTGTATGTCTGTTATTTCAAGTAATAAGTTTTCATTGTGGAGAAATAAAGAAAATGCAGAAAGTTATTCAGAAGAATAGAAGAGGTCACAAAATGAAAGCTCTCTTTGCATTCATCCCATTCTCTCTGCAATAGTCCTTCTGCACCCAAATCTCCAACTTCTGCTCTATGCAACAGTGTTTCTGCATCTCAATATCCAAACTCTGTTCTCTGTAACAATCCTTCTGCACCCCAGTCTCCAAATTCTGCTCTCTGCAAAGGTCCTTCTTCACCCCACTCTCCAAACACTGCTCGCAGTAATATGCTTCTTTACCCCAGTGTCCAAACTCTACTCTCAGTAACAGTTCTTCCGCTCCCCAGTCTCCAATCTCTGCTCTTTTTTAAAAGTCTTTTTGCACCCCAGTCTCCAATCTCAGCTCTCTGTAATGGTCCTTCGGCACCCCAGTCTCCTATGTCTGCTCTCTACAACAGTCCTTCTGCATTTCAGTCTCCAACTTCTGCTCTCTGTAAGATCCTTCTGCACCTCAGTCTCCAACCTCTGCTTTTTTTCAACGCACCTTTTGCACCTCAGTTGCCAACCTCTGTTCTCTGCAAGAGTCTTTCTGCACCCCAGCCTCTAACCTCTGTTCTCTACAACAGTTATTCTGCATCCCAGTCTCGAACCTCTGCTCTCTGTAACAGTCCTTCTGTATCCCAGTCTCCAACCTTTGTTCTCTGTAAGGGTCCTTCTGCACCCCAGTCTCCAACCACTGCTTTTTGTATCAGTCCTTTTGCACCACATTCTCCAAACTCTGCTCTCTGTAACAGTCCTTCTTCACCTTAGTCTGCAACCTCTGCTCTGTGCAATAGTCCTTCTGTATCCCAGTCTCTAGCCTCTGCTCTCTGGAACAGTCCTTCTGCACCACAGTAACCAACCTCTGCTTTCTGTATCAGTCTTTCTGCACCCCAGTCTCCAACCTCTGCTCTCTGTAACAGTCCTTCTGGACCTGAGTCTCCAACCTCTTCTTTCCTCAGCAGTCTTTCTCCACTCTCGTCTCCAACCTCTGCTCTCAGTAACAGTCTTTCTGCACCTGAGTCTGAAAACTCTTCTCTCTGGAACGATCCTTCTGCATCTCAGTCTCAAAACTCTTCTCTGTGTAACAGTCCTTATGTACCTCAGTCTCCAACCTTTTGTCTCTGTAAGATCCTTTTGCAACCCACTCTTTAAACTCTGCTCTCTGTAACTATCATTCTGCACCCCAGTCTCCAAGCACTGCTCTCTGTAACAGGCCTTCTGCACCCCAATCTCCAACCTATGCTGTCTATAACTGGACTTTTGAACCCAGTCTCCAAACTCTTCTCTCTTCAACTATCCTTATGCACCCCAGGCTCTAACCTCTGCTCTTTGCACCAGTCCTCCTGCACCCAAGTCTCAAACCTATGCTGTCTGTAAGATCCTTTTGCACACCTGTCTCCAACCTCGGCTTTCTGTAAAGTAATTCTGTAAAGCAGTCTCGAAACTCTGCTCTCTGTAAGGGTCCTTCTGCATTTCAATCTCCAATCTTTGCTCTCTGCAACACTCCTTCTGCAACCCATTCTCCAAAATTTGCTCTGTGCAATAGATTTTCTGCACATGAGTCTCCAACCTGTGCTCTCTGTAAAAGTCCTACTGAACCCCAGTCTTCAACCTGTGCTTTCTGTAGAAGTCCTTCTGCACCACAGTCTCCAATCTCTGCTCTCTATAACAATCCTTCTTCACCCCAGTCTCCAAAATCTGCTCTCTGCAACAATCCTTCTGCATCCTAGTCTCCAAAGTCTGCTCTCTGTAACAGTTCTTCTGCACCGCAGTCTCCAACCTGTGGTCTCTGCAACAGTCCTTCAACACCCAAGTCTCCAACATCTGCTCTCTGCAAAAGTCCTTCTACACCCCAGTCTAGAACTTCTGCTATCTGCAACAGTCCTTCTACCCCCGAGTCTCGATACTCTGCTCGCCGCAACGATCCTTCTGCACACCAGTCTCCAACCTCTGCTCTCTGTAAGGGTCCGTATGCACCCCAGTATCCAACCTCTGCTTTCGGTATCAGTCGTTTTTCACCACAGTCTCGAAAATCTGCCCGCTGTAACAGTCCTTCTGCAATTCAGTCGGCAAACTCTGCTCTCTGCAACAGTCCTTCTGCACCTCAGTCTCAAACCTCTGCTCACTGTAAGGGTCCTTCGGCACCCGAGTCTCCAACCTCTGCTTTCTGTATCAGTCCTTCTGCACCCCAGTCTCCAACCTCTGCTCTCTGTAACAATCCTTCTGCACCTCGGTCTCCAATGACTGCTCTCTGCAATGGTCCTTCTGCACCTCAGTCTCCAACCTCTTCTCTCTGTAACAGTGCTTCTGCACCTCAGTCTCCAAATTTTGCTCTCCTTAATATCTTTCTGCAACCCAGTATTCAAACCCTGCTCTTTTTACCAATCTTTCTGCACCCCAGTCTCCAAACTCTGCTGTCTCTAACAGGCCTTCTGCACCCCCGTCTCCGAATTCTGCTTTCTGCAACAATCCTTCTGCACCCCAGTCTTCAACCTCTGTTCTCTACAACACTTCTTCTGCACCCCAGTCTCCAAACTCTGCTGTCTGTAACAGGCCTTCTGCACCACAGTCTCCAAACTCTGCTCTGTAACAGTCTTTCTCCACCACAGTCTGCAACCTCTGCACTCTGCAATTGTCCTACTGCACCCAGTCTCCAACCTCTGCTCTCTGCAACACTCCTTCCGCACCCCAGTCTCCAACATCTTCTCTCTACAACAGTCCTTCTCCACCCCAGTCTCGAACCTATGCTCTCTGTAACAGTACTTTTGTACTGTAGTTTCCAAACTCTTCTCTCTGTAACGGTCCTTCTGCACCCCACTCTCCAACCTCTGCTTTCTCAATCAGTCCTTCTGCACTCAATCTCCAACCTGTGCTCTGTAACTGTCCTTCTGCATTTCAGTCTCTAACGTCTGCTAGCTGCAATCGTCTTTCAGAACCCCAAACTTCAACCTCTGCTCTCTGCAACAGTCCTACACCCAAGTCTCCAAACTCTGCACTCTGCAACAGTCCTTCTGCACCTCAGTCTCCAACCTCTTCTCTTTGAAAAGGTCTTTCTGCACCTCAGTCTTCAACATCTACTCTCTGTAACAGTCCTTCTGCACCTCAGTCGCCAACGTCTGCTCTCTGTAAGATCCTACTAAAAACCAGTCTCCAAACTCTGCTTTCTATAACAGTCATTCTGCACCCCAGTCTCAAAATTCTGCAGTCTGTAAAACCCCTTCGGCACCCCAGTCTGCACCCTATGTTCTCTGCAACGATCCTTCTACACCCAAGTCTCCAACCTCTGCTCTCTGTAACAGTTCTTCTGCACCCCAGTCTCCTACATCTGCCCTCGGCAACAGTTTTTCTAAACCTCATTCTGAAAACTCTGCTCTCTGAAAGGATCCTTCTGGAACCCAGTTTCCAACCTCTGCTCTCTCTGACAGTCCATCGGCACCTCAGTCACCAACCTCTGCTCTCTGTAAGATCCTTATGCCACTCAGTCTCCAAACTCTGCTGTGTGTTACATGTCATCTGCTCCCCAGTCTCCAAGCTCTGCTCTTTGTAACTGGCCTTCTGCACCTCAGTATCCAACCTCTTCTCTCTGCAACAATCTTTCTGAACCCCATTCTCCAAACTATGCTCTCTGCATCAGTCCAATTGCACCCTAGTCCCCAACCTCTGCTCTCTGTAAGATACTTCCGCACACCTGTCTCAAAACTCTGCTCTCTTTAACAGTTCTTCTGTACAGCAGTCTCTAACCTCTATTCTCTGTAACAGTCTTTCTGCACCCCAGTCTCCAAACACTGCACTCTGCACAGTCCTTCTGCACCCAGTCTCGAACCTCTCCTCTCTGCGACAGTCTTTCTGCACCTTTGTCTCTAAACACTGATTTCTGTAACAGTTTTTCTACATCTCAGTCTTCAATAACTGCTCTCTGCAACAGTCTTTCTTAACCCCAGTCTCCAAACTCTGCTCTCTAGAACAGTCCTTCTATACACCAGTCTCCATAATCTACTCTCTGCAACGATCCTTCTGCATCCCAGTCTCAATGTCTGCTCTCTGCAACAATCGTTCTGCACCCAAGTCTCAAAACATTCCTCTCTTTAAGATTCTTCTGCACCCCAGTTTCCACACTCTACTCTCTGCAACGATCCTTCTGCACCGCAGTCTCCAACGTCTGCCCTCTGCAATGGTCTCTATGCACCCCACTCTCCAACCTTATTCTCTACAACAGTTCTTCTGTACCGCAGTCTCTAACCTCTGCTCTCTGTAATGACCTTCTGCACCCCAGTCTGCCAAATCTGCTTTCTGGATCAGTCCTTCTGCACCACAGTCTCCAACCACTGCTCTCTGTAACAGTCCTTCTGCACCCCAGTATCCAACATCTGCTCTGCAACAGTCCTTCTGCACCACAGTCTCCAAAATCTGCTCTGTGTAACAGTCCTTCTGTACTGCAGTCTCCAAAATCTGCTCCCTGTAACGGTCTTTCTGCACCCCAGTTTACAAACTCTGCTCTCTGTAACATTTTTTCTCCAACCCAGTCTCCAACCTCTGCTCACTGCAACAGTCTTTCTGCATCCCAGTCTCCAAACTCTGCTCCCTGTAGCAGCCCTTCTGCACCTCAGTCTCCAACCTCTGCTCTCTGCAACAGTCCTTCTACACCTCAGTTACCAACCTCTGCTCTCTGGAAAGATTCTTCTGCACCCCAGTCCCCAACGTCTGCTCTCTGCTACAGTCCTTCTGCACCCGAGTCTCCAACCTCTGTTCTCTGTAAGATCTATCGGCAACCCTGTCTCTGAACTCTCTGTAACAGTCCTTCTGTACCGCAGTCTCAAAACTCTGCTCCCTGTAACAGTCCTTCTGCACCCCAGTCTCCAACGTCTGCTCTCTGTTACAGTCCTACTCAACCCCAGTCTTCATCATCTAATCTCTGCAACAGTCCTTCTGCACCCCAGTCTCCAAACTCTGCTATCTGTAACAGTCCTTTTGTACTGCAGACTCCAACCTCTTCTCTCTGTAATGGTCCTTCTGTACCCCAGTCTCCAAACTCTGCTTTCGGTATCATTCCTTCTGCACCCCTGTCTCAATCCTATGCTTTCTGTAACAGTCCTTCTGCACTTCACTCTCCAACTTCTGCTTTCTGCAATAGTCCTTCTGCACCCAAATCTCCAACTTGTGCTCTATGCAACAGTCCTTCTGCACCTCAATATCCAAACTCTGTTCTCTGTAACAATCCTTCTCCACCCCAGTCTCCAAATTTTGCTCTCTGCAAAGGTCCTTCTTCACCCCACTCTCCAACCTCTGCTCGCTGTAATATGCTTCTTTACCCCAGTGTCCAAACTCTACTCTCAGTAACAGTTCTTCCACTCCCCAGTCTCCAATCTCTGCTCTTTGTAAAAGTCTTTTTGCACCCCAGTCTCCAATCTCAGCTCTCTGTAATGGTCCTTTGTCACCCCACTCTCCAAACTCTGCTTTCTCACCAGTCATGCACCCCAGTCTCCAAACTCTGCTCTCTGCAACAATCCTTCTGCACCCCAGTCTCCTACGTCTGCTCTCTACAACCGTCCTTCTGCACTTCAGTCTCCAACCTCTGCTCTCTGTAAGATCCTTCTGCACCCCAGTCTCCAACACCTCTGCTTTATTCAACAGACCTTGTGCACCTCAGTCGCCAACCTCTGTTCTCTGCAACAGTCCTTCTGCACCACATTCTCCAACCTCTGCTCTCTATAACAGTCCTTCTGCACCTCAGTCTCCAACCTCTGCTCTCTGCAACAATCCTTCTGCATCCCAGTCTCCTACTTCTGCTCTTTACAACAGTCCTTCTGCACCCCAGTCTTCAACCTCTGCTCTCTGTGTCAGTCCTTCTGCACCTCAATCTCCAACCTCTGATCTCTGTTTTTTTTATTTATTTATTTTTATTGTTGGTAGTTCAAAACCTTACACAGTTCTTAATACATCATATTTAACAGTTTGATTCAAGCGGGTTATGAACTCCCAAATTTACCCTGTATACAGATTGCTGTGTCACATCAGTTACCCTTCCATTGATTGACATATTGCCTTTCTAGTGTCTGATGTATTCTGCTGTCAGTCCTATTCTCTACTATCCCCCCTCCCCTCCCCTGTCCTCCCCTTTTCTCTCTCTACCCCTTCTACTGTAAATCATTTCTTCCATTTGTATTATCTTGTCTTACCCCTCCATTACATAGTTCTTGATATATCATATTTCACATTTTGATTCAAGTGGGTTATGCACTCCCATTTTACCCCGTATACAGCTTGCAGAATCACCTCAGTTACACTTCCATTGATTTACATATTGCCATCCTAGTGTCTGTTGTATTCTGCTGCCTTTCCTATCTTCTACTATCCCCCCTCCCCTTCCCTCCCCTCCCCCTTCTCTCTCTACCCCCCCACTGTAATTCATTCCTCCCCCTTGTATTATTATTCTCTTTCCCCTCACTTCCTCTTGTATGTAATTTTGTATAACCCTAAGGGTCTCGTTCCATTTCCATGCAATTTCCCTTCTCTCTCCCTTTCCCTCCCACCTCTCAACCCTGTTTAATGATGGTCTTCTTCTCGTGCTCTTCTTCCCTAGTCTGTTCTTAATTACTCTCCTTATATCAAAGAAGACATTTGGCATTTGTTTTTTTAGGGCTTGGCTAGCTTCGCTTAGCATAATCTACTCTAATGCCATCCATTTCCCTCCAAATTCTATGATTTTGTCAATTCTTAATGATTTCTTAATTTCTTAAAATGATGGAAGATGAGATTAAAACATTCTATGGTAAAGAAAAGTTAAAAGAATTTGCAGCTAGAAAACCATCTCTTCAAAAAATCCTTGGCAAAACACTACAGAAAGAGGAAATGGAAAACAACAATGAAAACCAACAGTGGGAGGTAGGACAGTAAAGGGGGGAAAATAATCAAAGAGGAAAACAAATCAGGTTTAGCAGCATTAATAAACATATATGGCTGGAAGAACAAACCATATCTCAATAATAACCCTAAATATTAATGGCTTAAACTCACCAATTAATAGACACTTGGTAGTTAAATGGATCACAAAACAAGACCCAACAATATGCTGCCTACAGGAGATGCATTTGATAGGAAAGGATATACATGGACTGAAGGTGAAAGGTTGGGAAAAATCATATCACTCATATGGACTGCGAAAACAAGCAGGAGTGTCCATACTCATATCAAATAAAATAGATTTCAAACCAAAGTTAATCAAAAGGGATAAAGAAGGACACTACATACTGCTCAAGGGAATCATGCACCACAGTCTTTAACCTCTGCTCTCTACAACAGTCCTTCTGCACCCCAGTCTCCAACCTCTGCTCTCTGCAACACTGCTTCTACACCCCAGTCTCCAAACTTTGCTCCCTGTAAGATACTTCTGCACACCTGTATCCAACCTCTGATCTCTGTAATGGTCTTTCTCCATCTCTGTCTCCAAACTCTGCTTTCTGTATCAGTCCTTCTCCACCACAGGCTTCAACCTCTGCTCTCTGTAACAGTCCTTCTGCACCCTGTCTCCAACCTCTGCTCTTTGCAACAGTCTTTCTGCACACCAGTTTAAAACTCTGCACTCTGCAACATTTTTTCTGTACCCCAGTCTCCAACCTCTGCTCTCTGTATCAGTCTTTCTGCACCCAATTCTCCAAACTCTACTCTCTGTAACAGTCCTTCTGCACATCAGTCTCCAACTTATGCTCTCTGTAACAATCCTTCTGCACATCAGTCTCCAACCTCTTCTCTCAGCAACGGTCCTTATGCACCCCAGTCTCCAACTGCTGTTCTCTGCAACAGTCTTTCTGCCCCACAGTATACAACATCTGCTCTCTGTAAGAGTCCTTCTGTACTGCAGTCTCCAAACTCTGCTCTCTGTAACAGGCCTTCTGCACCCAAGTCTCCAAACTCTGCTCTCTTTAACAGTCCTTCTGCACCCCAGTCTCCAACCTCTGCTGTCGAAAACAGTCCATCTACACCTTAGTCTCCATAATATGCTATACAACAGTCCTTCTGCAACCCAGTCTCCAACCTATGCTCTCTGTAAGATAATTCTGCACACCTGTCTCCCACCTCTGCTTTATGCAACAGTCCTTCTGCACCCCAATTTCCAAAGTCGGCTCTCTGCAACAGTTCTTCTACAACCCAGTCTACAAACTCTGCTCTCTGAAACAGTCCTTCTACAATCCAGTCTCCATCCTCTGCTCACCCCAATAATCCTTCTACACCCCAGTCTCCAACCCATGCTCTCAGAAACAGTCCTTCTGTACCGTAATCTCCAAACTCTTTTCTCCGTAAGGGTCCTTATGTACTCCAGTATCCAACCTCAGCTTTCTGTATCAGTCATTTTGAACCACAGTCTCCAAACTATGCCCTCTGTATCAGTCCTTCTGCAACTCAGTCTGCAACCTCTGCATTCTGAAACAGTCCTCTTGAAAACCATTCTCCATTCTCTGCTCTCTGCAACAGTCCTTTTGCACACCAGTCTCCAAAATCTGCTCTCTAAACAGTTCTTCCCCACCCCAGTCTCCAACCTCTGCTCTTTTTAACAGTCCTTCTGCACTGCACTCTCCAACCACTGCTCTCTGTAAGGGTCCTTCTGCACATGAGTCTCTAAGCTCTGCTTTCTGTATCAGTCCTTGTGCACCCGAGTCTCCAACCTTTGCTCTGTGTAACTGTCTTTCTGCACCTTAGTATCAAACCTCTGCTCTCTGCTACAGTCCTTCTTCACCCCAATCTCCAACCTCTACTCTCTGCAACAATCCTTCTACACCCAAGTCTAAAACATCTGCTCTCTGCAACAGTCCTTCTGCACCCCAATCTCCAAAGTCGGCTCTCTGCAACAGTCCTTCTACACCCAAGTCTAAAACATCTGATCTCTGCAACAGTCCTTCTGCACCCCAATCTCCAAAGTCGGCTCTCTGCAACAGTCCTTCTACAACCCAGTCTACAAACTCTGCTCTCTGAAACAGTCCTTCTACAATCCAGTCTCCATCCTCTGCTCACCCCAATAATCCTTCTACACCCCAGTCTCCAACCCATGCTCTCAGTAACAGTTCTTCTGTACAGTAGTCTCCAAACTCTTTTCTCCGTAAGGGTCCTTATGTACTCCAGTATCCAACCTCGGCTTTCTGTATCAGTCATTTTGAACCACAGTCTCCAAACTATGCCCTCTTTATCAGTCCTTCTGCAACTCAGTCTGCAACCTCTGCATTCTGAAACAGTCCTCTTGAAAACCATTCTCCACTCTCTGCTCTCTGCAACAGTCCTTTTGCACACCAGTCTCCAAAATCTGCTCTCTAAACAGTTCTTCTCCACCCCAGTCTCCAACCTCTGCTCTTTTTAACAGTCCTTCTGTACTGCACTCTCCAACCACTGCTCTCTGTAAGGGTCCTTCTGCACATGAGTCTCTAAGCTCTGCTTTCTGTATCAGTCCTTGTGCACCCGAGTCTCCAACCTTTGCTCTGTGTAACTGTCTTTCTGCACCTTAGTATCAAACCTCTGCTCTCTGCTACAGTCCTTCTTCACCCCAATCTCCAACCTCTACTCTCTGCAACAGTCCTTCTACACCCAAGTCTAAAACATCTGCTCTCTGCAACAGTCCTTCGGCACCCCAGTCAACAAACTCTGCTCTCTGTAACAGTCCTTCTGCACCTCACTGTCCTATCTCTACTCTCTGTAAAGTGTTTCTGCACCCCAGTCTCCAACCTCTGCTCTCTGTAACAGTCCTTCTGCACACGAGTCTCCAATCTCTGCTCTCTGGAACGATCCCTCTTCACCCCAGTGTCCAAACTCTGCTCTCTGTAACAGTCCTTCTGCACACGAGTCTCCAATCTCTGCTCTCTGGAACGATCCTTCTTCACCCCAGTGTCCAAACTCTGCTCTCTGTAACAGTCCTTCTGCACACGAGTCTCCAATCTCTGCTCTCTGGAACGATCCTTCTTCACCCCAGTGTCCAAACTCTGCTCTCTGTAACAGTCCTTCTGCACCAGAGTCTTAAACCTCTTCTCTCTGCAACAGTCCTTCTGCACCCCAGTCTCCAACCTCTGCTCTCTGCAACACTCCTTCTACACCACAGTCTCAAAACTCTGCTCCCTGTAAGATCTTTCTGCACACCTGTATTCAACCTCTGATCTCTGTAACGGTCCTTCTTCATCACCGTCTCCAAACTCTGCTTTCTGTATCAGTCCTTCTGCACCACAGGATTCAACCTCTGCTCTCTGTAACATTTCTTCTGCACCCTGTCTCCAAACTCTGCTCTCTGCAACAGTCCTTCTGTACCCCAGTCTCCAACTTCTTCTCTCTGTACCAGTCCTTCTTCACCCAAGCCTCCAAACTCTACTCTCTGTAGAAGTCTTTCTGCACCTCAGTCTCCAACCTGTGCTCTCTGTAACAATCCTTCTGCACATCAGTCTCCAACCTTTTCTCTTAGCAATGGTCCTTATGCAACCCAGTCTCCAAGTTCTGTTCTCTGCAACAGTCTTTCTGCACCACAGTCTGAAACATCTGCTCTCTGTAACAGTCCTTCTGTACTGCAGTCTCCAACCTCTGCTCTCTGTAACAGGACTTCTGCACCCAAGTTTCCAAACTCTCCTCTCTTTAACAGTCCTTCTGCACCCCAGTC
Source organism: Ictidomys tridecemlineatus (assembly GCF_052094955.1). Classification (NCBI taxonomy): domain Eukaryota; kingdom Metazoa; phylum Chordata; class Mammalia; order Rodentia; family Sciuridae; genus Ictidomys; species Ictidomys tridecemlineatus. The sequence continues at coordinate 191,994 of NW_027521123.1, read as the reverse complement.
TCCAACCTCTGCTCTCTGCAACAGTCTTTCTGCACCAAGTTTCCATAGGTCGCTCGCTGTATGTTGTTTCTGCACCTCAGTCTCCAAACTCTGCTCTTTGTATAATGCTTCTGCACCCCAGTCTACAACCTCTGCTCTCGGAAACAGTCCATCTACACATTATTCTACATATTCTGCTATACAACAGTCCTTCTGCACCCCAGTCTCCAACCTATGCTCTCTGTAAGATAATTCTTCACACCTGTCTCTATCCTCTGCTCTCTGTAACAGTCCTTCTGTAACGCAATCTCCAACCTCTGCTTTATGCACCAGTCCTTCTTCACCCCAGTCTCCAACGTCTGCTCTCTGCAACAGTCCTTCTACACCCCAGTCTCCATCCTCTGCTATCTGCAACAGTCCTTCTACACCTCACTCTCCATACTCTGCTCACCCAATGATCCTTCTGCACCCCAGGCTCGAACCCATGCTCTCTGTAACAGTCCTTCTGTACCACAGCCTCCAAACTCTTTTCTCCGTAAGTGTCCTTATGTACTCCAGTATCCAAACTCTGCTTTCTGTATCAGTCGTTTTGAACCACAGTCTCCAAACTATGCCATCTCTATCAGTCCTTTTGCAACTCAGTCTGCAACCTCTGCTTTCTGAAACAGTCCTCTTGAATCCCAGTTTCAATCCTCTGCTCTCTGCAGCAGTCCTTTTGCACACAACTCTCCAACATGTGCTCTCTACAACAGTTCTTCTCCACCCCATTCTCCAACCTCTGCTCTTATTAACAGTCCTTCTTTACTACAGTCTCCAAGCACTGCTCCCTGTAAGGGTACTTCTGCACACGAGTCTCCAAGATCTGCTTTCTTTCTTAGTCCTTCTGCACCCGAGTCTCCAACCTTTGTTCTGTGTAACTGTCCTTCTGAATCTTAGTCTCCAACATCTGCTCTCTGCTACAGTTTTTCTTCACCCCAATCTGCAATCTCTACTCTCTGCAACAGTCCTTCTACACCCCAGTCTAAAACCTCTGCTCTCTGCAAAAGTCCTTCTGCACCCCAGTCTCCAACCACTGCTCTCTTTATCAATCATGCTGCACCTCACTTTCTAAGCTCTGCTCTCTGCAACGGTCCTTCTGCACCTAGGTCTCCAAACTCTACTCTCTGCAACAGTGCATCTGCACCTCAGTCTCCAAACTCTGATCTCTGTAAGATCCTTCTGCAACCAAGTCTCCAAACTCTGCTCTCTGTAACAGTCCTTCTGCACCCTAGTCTCCAAACTCTGCTATTTGTAACAGTCTTTATGCACCCCAGTCTCCAAATTCTGCTCTCTGTAACAGGCCTTCTGCACCCGAGTCTCCAACCTCTTCTGTCTTTTTCAGTCCTTCTGCACCCCAGTCTCCAAACTCTGCTCTCTGCAACGATCCTTTTGCACCCTGTCTCCAACCTGTGCTCGCTGCAACTGTCCTTGTTCACTCAGTCTCCAACATCTGCTCACTGCAACAGTTCTTCTGTACCTCAGATTGAAAACTCTGCTCTCTGAAACAATTCTTCTGCACCCAAGTCTTAAAACTCTTCTCGCTGTAACCATCCTTCTGTATATCAGTCTCCAACCTCTTCTTTCTGTGAGACCCTTCTGAAACCCAGTCTGCAAACTCTGTTCACTGAAACAGTCTTTCTGCACCACAGTTTTAAACTCTGCTCTCTGTAACAATAATTCTGCACCTCAGTCTCTAACCTCTGCTCTCTGCAAAGGTGATTCTTCACCCCAGTCTCCAACATCTGTTCTCTGCAACAGACATTCTGCACCCCATTCTCCAATCTCTGCACTCTGTAGCAGTCCTTTTTTACTGGAGTCTCCAAACTCTGCTCTCTTTATCCGTCTTTCTACACCCCAGGCTTCAACATCTGCTTTCTCAATAAGTCCTTCTGAACCCACTCTCCAAACTCTACTCTTTTTAACAGTCATTCTGCACCTCAGTCTCTAACCTCTGCTTTCTGTAACAGTTCTCCTGCACCCAGGTCTCCAACCTCTGCTCTCTGCAACATTCATTTTGCACCCCAGTCTCCTACCTGTGCTCTCTGTAAAAGTCCTTCTGCACATCAGTCCAACATCTTCTCTCAGCAACGGTCCTTATGCACCCCAGTCTCCAACTTCTGTTCTCTGCAACTGTCCTTCTGCACCCCAGTCTCCAATCTCTGCTCTCTGTCAGAGGCCTTCTGCACTCCAGTCTCTAACCTCTTCTCTCTGTAACAGGCCTTCTGCACCCAAGTCTCCAAACTCTGCTCTCTTTAACAGTCCTTCTGCACCCCAGTCTCCAACCTCTGCTCTCTGCAACAGTCTTTCTGGACCTCAGTCTCCATACTTCACTCGCTGTAAGATGCTTCTGCACACCAGTCTCCCAACTCTTCCCTCTGTGTCAGTCCTTCTGCACCCCAGTCTCCAATCTCTGCTCTCTGCAACAGTCCTTCTGCACCCCAGTCTAAAACCTCTGCTCTGTGTAACAGTCCTTCTACACCCTTGTCTCCATAATCTGCTCTTCAACAGTCCTTCTGCACCCCAGTTTATAACCTATGCTCTCTGTAAGATAATTTTGCACACCTGTCTCCAACCTCTGATCTATGTAACAGTCCTTCTGTACTGCAATCTCCAACCTCTTCTCTCTGTAACGGTCCTTACACACCCGAGTCTCCAAACTCTGCGTTATGTATAAGTCATTCTGCACACCAGTCTCCGACCTCTGCTCTCTGTAACAGTCCTTCTGCACCTCAAACTCCAACCTCTGTTCTCTGCAAAAGTCCTTCTGTGCCCCAATCTCTAACCTCTTCTCTCTGCAACATACGTTCTGCACCTCAGTGTGCAAAATCTGCTCTCTGTAAGATCCTTCTGAAACCCAGTCTTCAACCTGTGCTTTCTGCAATGGTCCTTCTGCACCGAAGTCTCCAAACTCTGATCTCTACAACAGTTATTCTGCACCCAAGTCTAAAACCTCTGTTCTCTGTAACAGTCCTTCTGTATTGCAGTCTCCAACCTTTGTTCTCTTTAAGGCTCCTTCTGCACCACATTCTCCAAACTCTGCTTTCTGTATCAGTCCTTCTGCACCACATTCTCGAAACTCTGCTGCCTGTATCAGTCCTTCTGCACTTCAGTCTGCAACCTCTACTGTCTGCAATAGTCCATATGCACCCCAGTCTCCAAATACTGCTCTCTGCAACATTCCTTCTGCACCCCAGTCTCCAAAATCTGCTCTCTGCAACAGTCCTTCTCCAACCCAGTCTCCATCCTCTGATCTCTGCAACAGTCCTTCTGCACCCCAGTCTCCAACCTCTGCTCTTTGGAACAGTCATTCTACACCCTAGTCTCCATAATCTGCTCTGCAACAGTCCTTCTGCACCCCAGTCTCCAACCTCTGCTCTCTGTAACAGTCTTTCTGCACCCCGCTTTCAAACCTCTGCTCTCTGCACCCCAATCTCCAACATCTGCTCTCTGCAACAGTTCCTCTGTACCTCAGTCTGAAAACTCTGCTCTCTTCAATTATCCTTCTGCACCCGAGTCTCCAACCTCTGCTCTCTGTAACAGTCCTTCTGTACCTCAGTCTCAAACTTCTGCTCTGTATGAGTCCTGTACCCCTGTCTCCCACATCTGCTGTCTGTAACTGTCCTACTTCACCTCAGTCTTTAACCTCTGCTCTGTGTAAGACTCCTTCTGCATCTCAGTCTGGAAACTCTGCTGACTGCAACGATCCTTCTGTACTCCAGTTTCCAACCTCTGTTCTCTGCAACGATCCTTCTGAAACTCAGAATCCAACCTCTACTCTCTGTAACAGTCTTTCTGCATCTCAGTCTCCAACATCTGCTCTCTGGAAAATCTTTCTGCAACCAAGTTTCCAAACTCTGCCATCAGTAACAGTCCTTCTGGAGCCCTTCTACAAACTCTTCTCTCCATAATAGGCCTTCTGAACCCCAGTCTCCAACCTCTGCTTTCTTTAACAGTCCTGCTGTACCTGGGTTTACAAACTTTGCTCTCTTTAAGATCCTTCTGCAACATTGTCTAAAAACTCTGCTCTCTGTAACAGTCCTTCTGCACCTCAGTCTCCAACCTCTGTTCTTTGCAACACTCCTTCTGTATCCCAGTTGCTAACCTCTGCTCTCTGTAACAGTCCTTCTGTACCACATTCTCCAAACTCTGCTCTTTGTAACAGTCCTTCTGAAAACCAGTCTCCAACCTCTGCTTTCTCCTTCAGTCCTTCTGCTCCCCAGTCTACATACTCTGCTCTCTGTAACAGTCCTTCTGCACTTCATATCCAACTCTGCTCTCTGCAACAGTCCTTATGCACACCAGTCTCAAACCGCTGCTGTCTGCAACATTCCTTCTGCACCCCAGTCTGCAACGTGTGCTCTGTGTAACAGTCCTTCTGTAGTCAAGTCTCCACCTCTGCTCTCTGCAACGATCTTTCTGTACCTCAGTCTTAAAACTCTGCTCTCTGCAACAATTCTTCTGTACCCCAGTCTCTAACCGCTTTCTCTGTAACAGTCCTTCTCCACCTAAGTCTTCAAACTTTGCTTTCTTCAAGAGTCCTTCTGCACCCCAGTCTCTAACATCTGCTCTCTAAACAATCCTTCTGCACCCCAGTATCCAACATCTACTCTCTGCAACGATTTTTCTGCAACTCAGTCTCAAACCTCTGCTCTCTGAAAAATCCTTCTGCACTCCAGTTTCCAAAATCTGCTCTCTGTAATATTTCTTCTCCACGCCAGTCTTCAACTTCTGCTTTCTGCAACGGTCCTGCTGCACCCCAGTCTCAAACCTCTGTACTCTGCAACAGTCCTTCTGCTTCCCAGTCTCCAAACTCTGTTCTTTATAACAGTCCTTCTGCACCCCAGTCTCTAGCCTCTGCTCTCTGCAAGTCTTTCTGCACCTCAGTCTCCAAACTTCGCTTGCTGTAAGATGCTTCTGCACCCCAGTCTCTCAACTCTGCCCTCTGTATCAGTCCTTCTGGACCCCAGTCTACAATCTCTGCTCTCTGCAAGAGTCCTTCTGTACCTCAGTCTCCAAAATCTGCTTTCTGTATGATGCTTCTGCACCCCAGTATACTACCTCTGCTCTCTGTAATAGTCCTTCTACACCCTAGTCTCCATAATCTGCTCTGCAACAGTCCTTCTCCACCCCAGTCTCCAATCTCTGCTCTCTGTAACAGTCCTAATGCACCTCAGTCTCCAAACTCTGCACTCTGTTAAAGGCCTTCTGCACCCCAGTCTCCAACCTCTGCTCTCTGCAACGATCCCTTTGCACCCCAGTCTCCAACCTCTGCTTGCTGCAACAGTCCTTCTGCATCCCCAATCTTCAACATCTGCTCTCTTCAACAGTTCTTCTGTACCTCAGTCTGAAAACTTTCTCTCTGCAATAATCCTTCTGCACCCGAGTCTCCAACCTCTGCTCTCTGAAACAGTCCTTCTGTTCCTCAGTCTCCAACTTCTGCTCTGTATCAGTCCTGCACCCCTGTCTCCCACATCTGCTCTCTGTAACTGTCCTTCTTCACCTCATTCTTCAATCTCTGCTCTGTGTAAGACTCCTTCTGCATCTCAGTCTGGAAACTCTACTGACTGCAACGATTTTTCTTCACCCCAGTCTCCAACCTCTGTTCTCTGCAACAATCTTACTGAAACTCAGTCTCCAAACTCTGGTCTCTTAAAGATATTTATACACCCCAGTTTCCAAAATCTGTTCTCTGTAATATTCCTTCTCCACGCCAGTCTCCAACCTCTGCTTTCTGCAACGGTCCTGCTGCACCCCAGTCTCCTACCTCTGTACTCCGCTACAGTCCTTCTGCTCCCAGTCTTCAAACTCTGCTCTATGTAATAGTCCTTCTGTACCACAGTCTCCAAACTCTGCTCTCTGTAAAGTTCCTTTTGCACGCCACTCTCCAACCTCTGCTTTCATTATCCGTCTATCTGAACCTCAGTCTCCAACCTCTGCACTCTGCAAAAGTCTTTCTGTACCCCATTCTCCAACTTCTGCTCTCTGCAACAGTCCTTCTGAACAACAGTCTCCAACATCTGCTCTCTGAAAAAGTCATTGTGTACCCTAGTATCCAACCTCAGCTCTCTGCAACAGTCTTTCTGTACTGCAGTCTCCAACATCTGCTCTCTGCAACAGTCCTTCTGCACCTCAGTCTCAAACCTCTGCTCTCTTTAAGATCCTTTTAAACCCAGTATAAAAAACTCTGCTCTCTGTAAAAGTTCTTCTGCACCCCAGTCTAAGAACTCTGCTCTCTGTAACAGGCCTTCTGCACCCCAGTCTCCAACGTCTGCTCTCTGTAGCAGTTGTTCTGCACCCCAGTCTTCAACTTCTGCTCTCTGTAACAATCTTTCTGCACCCCAGTCTCCAAAATCTGCTCTCTGCAACAGTCCTCTGCAACCCAATTTCCAACCTCTGCTCTCTGCAATGATCCTTTTGCATCCCAGTGTCCAGAATCTGCTCTCTGCAACAGTTCTTCTGCACCCAAGTTTCCAACATCTGCTCTCAGCAACAGTCCTTCTGTGCCTCAGTCTGGAAACTCTGCTGTCTGCAACCATCATTCTGCACCCCAGTCTCCAACCTCTGCTCTCTGTAACAGTCTTGCTGCACCTCAGTCTACAAACTCTGCTATCTGTAAGATAGTGCTACATACCAGTTTTCAAACTCTGCTCTCTGTAACATTCCTTTTCCACCACAGTCTCCAACCTCTGGATTCTGCACCGGTCCTGCTGCACCCCAGTCTCCAAAACTTTTCTCTGCAACAGTTCTTCTGCTCCCCATTCTCCAACCTCTGCTGTCTGTAACAGTCCTTCTGTACGGCAGTCTTCAAACTCTGCTCTCTGTAAGAGTCCTTCTGCACCACAATCTCAAACCTCTGCTTTCTGTATCAGTCCTTCTGCACCACTTTTTCCATCCTCGGCTCTCTGTAATAGTCCTTCTGCACCTCTTTCTCCAACCTCTGCTCTCTACAACCTTACTTCTGCACCCCATTCTCTAACCTCTGCTCTCTTCTACAGTTCTTCTGAACCACAGTCTAAAACATCTGCTCTCTGCAACAGTCCTTCTGTACCCTAGTCTCCAAACTCTGCTCTCTGTAACTGTCCTTCTGCACCCCAGTCTCAAAACTATGCTCTCTGCAATAGTCCTTCTGTACGTCAGTCTCCAACATGTGGTCTCTGTAAGATCATTCTGCACCCCAGTCTCTAACCTCTTTTCTCTGTAAGGTCCTTCTGCACCCCAGTTTCCAAACTCTGCTCTCTGTAACATTCCTTCTCCAACCCAGTCTCCAACCTCTTCTTTCTTCAACGGTCCTGCTGCAACCCAGTCTCCAACCTCTGTTCTCTGCAACAGTCCTTCTACTCCCCAGTCTCAAAACTCTGCTCTCTGTAACAGTCCTTCTGCACCGTAGTCTCCAACCTCTGCTCTCTGTAAAGGTCTTTCTGCACCACAGTCTCAAACCTCTGCTTTCTGTATCAGTCCTTCTGCACCACGGTTTCAAACCTCTGCTCTCTGTAACAGTCCTTCTGCACCTCTGTCTCCAACCTCTGGTCTCTGTAAGATCCCTTCCGCAACCCAGTCTCCAATGTCTGCCCTTTGTAACAGTCGTTCTGCATCCCTTCACCAAACTCTGCTCTCTGTAACAGACCTTCTTCACCGCAGTCTCCAAACTCTGTTCTCTGTAACAGTCCTTCTGTACCCCAGGATCCAACTTCTGTTCTCTGTAACAATCTTTCTGCACCTCAGTTCCCAAACTCTGAAATCTGCAATCATCCTACTGCACCCCAGTCTCTAACCTCTGCTCTCTGCAACGATTGTTTTGGACCCCAGTCTCCAAACTCTGCTCTCTTAAAAAGTCCTTCTGCACAGCAGTCTCCAACATCTGCTCTCTGCAACAGTGCTTTTGCACCTCAGTCTGAAAACTCTGCTCTCTGCAACGATCCTTGTTCACCATAGTCTCCAAACTCTGCTTTCTGTAACAATTTTTTTGTGACTCAGTCTCCAAACTCTGCTCTCTGTAACAGTCCTTCTGCATCCCATTCTCCAAACTCTGCTCTCTGTAAGATGGTTCTGCACCCAAGTTTCCAAACTCTGCTCTCTGTTGCATTCCTTCTCCACCCAGTCTCCAACCTCTGCTCTTTGCAACGGATCTTCTGCACGCCAGTCTCCAACATCTGTTCTCGGGAACTGTCCTTCTGCACCCCAGTCTCCAAATTCTGCTCTGCATATCATTTTTTCTGCACTTCCGTCTACAATTTCTGCTCTATGTAAGATCCTTCTGCAACCAAGTAACCAAACTCTGCTCTCTGGAACACTCCTTCTGCACCCCAATATCCAACCTCTGGTCTGTGCAACAGTTCGTCTGCACCCCAGTCTCCAACCTCTGCTCTCTGAAAAATCCTTCTGCACCCAAGTCTCCAAACTCTGACCTCTGTAACAGTCCTTCTTCACCAAAGTCTTCAAACTCTGCTCTCTGTAACAATCCTTCTGCACCTTAGTCTCACACATCTGCTCTCTGCAACGGTTTTTTTGCACCCCATTCTCCAAAGTCTATTGTCTGCAAGAGTCCTGCAGCACCTCAGTCTCCAAATTCTGCTCCCTGCAACAATCCTTCTGCACCTCATTCTCCAACTTCTGCTCTCTGCAACAGTTCTTCTGCACCCCAATCTCCAACCTCTGCTCTCTGAAAGATCCTTCTGCACCCCAGTCTCCAAATTCTGATCATTGCCACAGTCTTTTTTCACCTCAGTCTCCAACCTCTGCTCTCTGTAACAATCCTTCTGCACCTAAGTCTCCAACATCTGCATCTCAGTCTCCAAACTCTTCTCTCTGCAACAGTCTTTCTGCACTCCAGAATCCAAACTCTGCTTTCTGCAAAATTCTATCTGCACCCCAGTTTCCAAACTGTGCTCTCTGTAACTGTCCTTCTGCACCCCAGTCTCCCACCTCCTCTCTCTGTTATGATCCTTCTACACCCCAGTCTCTACTTTGCTCTCTGCAATGATTCTTCTACAACTGAGTCTCCAACTTTTGCTCTCTTCCTCGATCCTTCTGCACCCCACTCTCCAACCTCTGCTCTCTGTATGATCCTTCTGAAAAGAAGTCTCCAACCTCTGCTTTCTGTAACAGTCCTTGTGCACCCCAGTCTCCAAACTGTGCTCTCTGTAAAAGTCTTTCTGCACCATAGTCTCCATCCTCTGCTCTCTGCATCACTTCTTCTGCACCCCAGTCTCCAAACCCTTTTCTCTGCAATAGTCCTTCTGCACCCCTGTCTCCAAACTCTGCTCTCGGTAACAGTCCTTCTGTACTGCACTCTCAAAACTCTGCTCTCTGTAACGGTCCTATTGTACCCTAGTCTCCAACCTCTGCTCTCTGCAACAGTCCTTCTACACCCCAGTCTCAAACATCTGTTCTCTGCAACAGTCTTTCTACATGCAAGTCTCCAACCTCTACTCTCTGCAACGATCTTTCTGCACCACAGTCTCCAATTTCTGCTCTCTGCAACAGTCTTTCTGCACCCCAGTCTCAAACTTCTGGTCTCTATAAGATCCTTCTGCACCCCAGTTTCCAAACCTTGTTCTCTGTGACATTCCTTCTGCACCCCAGTCTCAAAGCTTTACTCTCTCTAACAGTCCTTCTGCTCCCCAGTCTCCATCGTCTGCTCTCTGTAAGAATCCTTCTGCACCCAGTCTCCAACCTCTCCTCTTATTAAAAGTCCTTCTGCACCTCATTCTGCAACATCTGCTCTCTGAAAGGATCCTTCATCACCTCAGTCTCCAAACTCTTCTCTCTGTAACAGGCTTTTTGCACCCAAGTCGCCAAACTCTGCTCTTTGGATCAATCTTTCTGTACCCCAGTAACCTTCCTCTGCACTCTGTAACAATCCTTCTGCACCTCAGTCTCCCAACTCTCCTCTCTGCAACGGTCCTTCTGCACCCCAGTCTCCAACCTCTCCTCTCTGTATCAGTTCTTCTACACCCCAATCTCCAACCTCTACTCTCTGCAACAGTCCTTCTACACACTAGTCTCCAACATCTGATCTCTGCAACAGTTCTTCTCCAACCTCTGCTCTCTGGAACAGTCCTTCTGTACTGAAGTTTCCAAACACTTCTCTCTGTAACGGTCATTCTGCACCCCAGTCTCAAACCTCTGCTTTCTGTATCAGTCCTCTTCAATCAAGTCTCCAACCTCTGCTCTCTGTAACAGTCCTTCTGCACCTCAGTGTCCAAATTCTGCTCTCTGCAACAGTCCTTCTGCACCCTAATCTCCAACCTCTTGTCTCTTCAACAGTCTTTCTACACCCAAGTCTTCAATATCTACTCTCTTCAACAGTCCTTCTACACGTCCGTCTCCAAACTCTGCTCTCTGCAATGGTCTCTCTGCACCCCATTTTCCAAACTATTCTCTCTGTAAGATCCTCCTACACCTCAGTTTCCAAACTCTTCTCTTTGTAACATTCCTTCTGCACCCCAGTCTCCAAACTCTGCTCTCTGCAATGATCCCTCTGCACCCCAGTCTCCAACCTCTTTTCTCTAAAACAGTTCTTATGTACAAGGATCTTCAACCTCTATTCTCTGTAAGGGTCCTTCTTAATCCCAGTCTCCAACCTCTGCTTTCTTTATCAGTCCTTCTGCAACACAGTTTCCAAACTCTGTTCTCTGTAATAGTCCTTATGCACCACACTCTTCAACCTCTGCTCTCTGCAACAGTCCTTCTGCACACCAGTCTCCAAAATCTGCTCTCTGCCACAATCCTTCTCCACCCCAGTCTCCAACCTCTGCTTTCTGTAACAGTCCTTCTGTACTGCAGTCTCCAAACTCTGCTCTCTGTAACGATCTTTCTGCTCCCCAGTCTACAAACTTTGCTTTTTGTATCAGTTATTCTGCACCTCAGACTCCAACCTCTGCTCTCCGCAACAGTCTTTCTGTGCCCCAATCTCCAAACTCTTCTTTCTACAGTTGTCTTCTGCACCCGAGTCTCCAACCTCTGTTCTCTACAACACTTATTCTGCACCCCATTCTCCAAACTTTTCTCTCTGTAACAGTACTTCTACACTCAAGTCTCCAAACTCTGCTATCTGTAACAGTCCTTCTGTATTGTAGTCTCAAACCTCTGGTTTCTATAATTGTCCTTCTGCACCCCAGTCTCCAAACTCTGCTTTCTGTATCAGTCCTTTTGCACGTCAGACTGAAACCTCTTCAAGAGTTATGCTGCACCCTAATCTCCAACCTCTGCTCTCTGTATCAATCCTTCTGAACCTCAGTCTTCAAGTTATCTCTCTGCAACATTCCTTCTGCACCCCAGTCTCCAACCTCTGTTTTCTATAACACTTCTTCTGCACCCAAGTCTCCAACCTCTGCTCTCTGTAAAAGTCCTTCTGTTCCGAAGTCTTCAACCTCTGTTTTCTTTAATGGTCGTTCTGCACCCTAGTTCCAAACCTCTGCTTTCTGTATCAGTCCCTCTGCACCATAGCCTTCAAACTCTGCTGCTGTAACAGTCTTTCTGCACATCAGTCTGCAACCTCTACTCTCTGCAATAGTCCTTCTGCACCCCAGGCTCCAACCTCTGCTTTCTGTATCAGTCCTTCTACACCCCAGTCTCCAACCTCTGCTCTCTGTAACAGTCCTTCTCCACTTCAGTCTTCAACCTATGCTCTCTGCAACAGTCCTGTGGCACCCCAATCTCCAAATGATACTCTCTGCAACAGTCTTTCTCCACCCCAGTTTCCAACCTCTACTCTCTTCAATAGTCCTTCTGCACCCAAGTCTCCAACCTCTACTCTATGTAAAAGTCTTTTCGCACCGAAGTTTCCAACATTTGCTCTCTACAATAGTCCTTCTGCACCCCAGTCTCCAATCTCTGCTTTCTGTTTCAGTACTTCTGCACTCAAGTCTCTAACCACTGCTCTCTGTAACAGTCCTTCTGCACCTCAGACTCTAAATTTTGGTCTCAGTAACAGTCTTTTTCCACCCCAATCTCCAACATCTCCTCTCCACAACAGTTCTTCTTCACCCCAGTCTACAACCCCTACTCTCTGCAACAGTCTTTCTGCACCCCAGTCTCCAACCTCCTCTCTGCAACAGTCCTTCTGCACCCCAGTATCCAACATCTAATCTCTGCAACAGTACTTCTCCACCCCAGTCTCCAACCTCTGCTCTCTGGAACAGTCCTTCTGTTCTGCAGATTCCAAACTCTTCTCTCTGTAACGGTCCTTCTTCACCCCAGTCTCAAAACTCTGATTACTTTATCAGTCCTTCTGAAATCAAGTCTCCAAATTCTGCTCTCTGTAACAGTCCTTCTGCACCTCAGTGTCCAAATTCTGCTTTCTGCAACTGTCCTTCTGCACCCCAATATCCAACATCTGCTCTCTGCAACAGTCTTTCTACACCCCAGTATCCAACCTCTGCTCTCTGTATCAATCCTTCTGCACCTCAGTCTCCAAGTCTTCACTCAGCAACGGTCCTTCTGCACCCCAGTCTCCAACCTCTGTTTTCTACAACACTTCATTCTGCAGCCAAGTCTCCAACCTCTGCTCTCAGTAACAGTCCTTCTGTTCCGAAGTCTCCAAACTCTTTTTTCTTTAGTGGTCCTTCTGCACCCCAGTTTCCAAACTCTGCTTTCTGTATCAGTCTTTCTGCACCACAGTCTCCAAATTCTCCTGCTGTAACAGTCCTTCTGCACCTCAGTCTTCAACCTCTGCTCTCTTCAATAGTTCTACTGCACCCCAGGCTCCAACGTATGCTCTCTGCAACAGTCCTTGTGAACCCCAGTCTCCAACCTCCTCTCTGCAACAGACCTTCTGCACCCCAGTCTCCAACATCTGATCTCTGCAACAGTCCTTCTCAACCCAAGTCTCCGACCTCTGCTCTCCTTAAAAGTCCTTCTATACTGCAGTTTCCAAACTCTTCTCTCTGTAACTGTCCTTCTGCACACCAGTCTCCATCCCCTGCTTACTCTATCAGTCCCTCTGCACTCAAGTCTCCTACCTCTGCTCTCTGTACAGTCCTTCTGCACCTCAGTCTCCAAATTCTGTTGTCTGCAACAGTCTTTCTGCAACCCAATCTCTAACCTCTGCTCTCTGCAACAGTCCTTCTGCACCCAAGTCTCCAACCTCTGCACTCCGCAACAGACCTTCTGAACCTCAGTCTCCAACCTCTGCTCTCTGCAATGGTCTTTCTACACCTCAGTCTTCAACATCTACTCTCTGTAACAGTCCTTCTGCACCTCAGTCTCCAACCTCTGCTCTCTGTATGATCCTTCTGAAAATAAGTCTCCGAACTCTGCTTTCTGTAACAGTCCTTCTGCACCCCAGTCTCCTACCTCTGCTCTCTGTAACAGTCCTTATGTTCCGCAGTCTCCAACCTCTGTTTTATTTAATGGTCCTTCTACACCTCAGTTTCAAATATCTGCTTTCTGTATCAGTCCTTCTGCACCACAGTCTTCAAACTCTGCTGCTGTAACAGTCCTCTGAACCTCAGTCTGCAACCTCTGCTTTCTGCAATAGTCCTACTGCACCACAGTCTCCAAATTCTGCTCTCTGCAACACTCCATCTGCACCCCTGTCTCCAACATCTGCTCTCGACAACTGTCTTTCTCCACCCTAGTCTCCAACTTCTGCTCTTTGCAACAGTCTTTCTGCACCCCAGTCTCCAACCTCTGCTTTCTGTATCAGTCCTTCTGCACCCCAGCCTCTAACCTCTTCTCTCTGTAACAGTCTTTCTCCACTCCAGTCTCAGACCTTCGCTCTCTGCAACAGTCCTGTGGCACCCCAATCTCCAAATGATACTCTGCAACAGTCTTTCTCCACCCCAGTCTCAAACCTCTTCTCTCTTCAACAGTTCTCCTGCGACCCAATCTCCAACATCTACTCTCTGTAATAATCTTTCTGCACCCAATCTCCAACCTGCACTCTATGCACCAATCCTTCTGCACCCCAGTCTCCAACATCGGCTCTCTATAACAGTCTTTCTGCACCCCAGTCTCCAATCTCTTCTTTTTGTATCAGTACGTCTGCACTCAAGTCTCTAACCACTGCTCTCTGTAGCATTCCTTCTGCACCTCAGTCTCCAAATTCTGCTCTTAGCAACAGTCCTTCTCCACCCCCATCTCCAAAGTCTGCTCTCCGCAACAGTTCTTCTGCACTCCAGTCTCCAACCTACTCTCTGCAACAGTGCTTCTGCACCCCAGTCTCCAACATCTGATCTCTGAAACAGTTCTTCTCCACCCCAGTCTCCAACCTCTGCTCTCTTTAACAGTCCTTCTGTACTGCAGTTTCCAGACTATTCTCTCTGTAACTGTCCTGCAAACCAGTCTCCAACCCCTGCTTTCTCTATCAGTCCTTCTGCACTCAAGTCTCCAACCTCTGCTCTCTTTACAGTCCTTCTGAACCTCAGTCTCCAAATTCTGCTCTCTGCAACAGTCCTTCTACAGCAAAGTCTCAAATATCTGCAATCCTCAACAGTCCTTCTGCACCTCAGTCTCCAACATCTGCTCTCTACAATTATCTTTCTGCACCTCAGTCTTCAACATCTACTCTCTGTAACAGTCTTTCTGCACCTCAGTCTCAAATTTCTGCTCTCTGTATGATCCTTCTGAAAAGAAGTCTCCAAACTCTGCTTTCTATAACAGTCCTTCTTCACCCCAGTCTCCAAAGTCTGCTCTCTGTGACAGGCCTTTTGCATACAAGTCACCATCTTCTGCTCTCTGTAACAGGCCTTCTGCACCAAGTCTCTGATCTCTACCCTCTTTAACAGTCCTTCTGCACACCAGTCCCCAACCTCTGCTCTCTGTAACAGTCCTTCTGCACCTTAGTCTCCAAAATCTGCTCTCTGTAAGATCCTTCTGCACCCGAGTCTCCAAACTCTGCTCTCAGTATCAGTCCTGCACCCCAGTCTCCAAACACTGCTCTCTGTAACAGTTTTTCTACACCTCAGTCTTCAAAAACTGCTCTTTGAAACAGTCTTTCTGCACCCCAGCCTTCAATCTCTGCTCTTTAGAACACTCCTTCTATACCCCAGTCTCCATACTCTACTCTCTGCAACGATCCTTCTGAACCCCAGTCTCCAACCTCTGCTCTCTGCAACAGTCCTGTGGCACCCCAATTTCCAAATGTTACTCCCTGCAACAGTCTTTCTCCACCCTAGTCTCCAACCTCTGCTTTCTCCAACAGTATTCCTGCAACCCAATCTCCAACCTCTACTCTCAGCAATAGTCCTTCTGCACCCAAGTCTCCAACCTCTACTCTATGTAACAGTCCTTCTGCACCCCAGTCTCCAACATCTGCTTTCTACAACAGTCGTTCTGCACCACAGTCTCCAAACTCTGCTCTCTTTAACAGTTCTTCTGCACCTCACTCTGCAACCTCTGCTTTCTACAACAGTCCTTCTCTACCCCAGTTTTCAACCTCTGCTCTCTGCAACAGTCCTTCCTCACCCCAGTCTCCAAAATATGCTCTCTGTAACAGTCCTTTTCCACTGCACTCTCCAACCTCTACTCTCTGTAACAGTTTTTCTCTACTGCAGTCTCCAACCTCTGCTCTCTGTAACGGTATTTCTGCACCCCAGTCTCCAAACTCTGCTTTCTGTATCTGTCCTTCTGCACCCCGGTCTCTAACCTCTGTTATCTGTAACAGTCCTTCTGCACCTCAGACTCCAAACTCTGATCTCTGCAACAGTACTTGTGCTCCCCAATCTCAAACCTCTGCTTTCTGCAACACTCCTTATGCACCGCAGTGTTCTAATTCTGCTCTCTGTAAGATCCTTCTGAAACCCAGTCTCTAACCTCTGCTTTCTGCAATGATCCATCTGCACCCGAGTCTTCAACCTCTGTTCTCTACAACACTTATTCTGCACCCCAATCTCCATCCTGTGCTCTTTGTTACAGTCCTTCTGTACCGCAGTCTTCAATCTCTGTTCTCTGTAAGGGTTTTTTCGGCACCCCAGTCTCCAACCTCTGCTTTCTGTATCAGTCATTCTGCCCAACATTCTCTGAACTCTGCTCTCTGTAAAAGTCTTTCTGCACCACAGTCTGAAACCTCTGCTCTCTGCAATACTCCTTCTGCACCCCACTCTCCAATCTCTGCTCTCTGCAACAGTCCTTCTGCACCCCAGTCTCCAACAACTTCTCTCTGCAACAGTCTTTCTCCACCTCAGTCTCAAAACTCTGCTCTCTGCAACAGTCTTTCTGAACCCAGGTAACAAAGGTCTGCTTTCTGTATCAGTTTTTCTAAACCCCAGTCTCCAACCTATGCTCTCTGTAACAGTCCTTCTGCACCTCAGTCTCCAACCTCTACTCTCTGCAGCAGTCCTTCTCCACCCCAGTCTCCAACCTCTGCTGTCGGCAACAATCCTTCTGGATGCCAATCTCCAACCTCTACTCTCTGCAACAGTCATTCTACACCCCAGTCTGCAACCTCTGCTCTCTTTAACAGGCCTTCTGCACCTCAGTCTGAAAACTCTGCTCTCTGCAACGATCCTTCTGCACATCAGTCTCCAAGCTCTTCTATCTGTAACAGTCCTGCTGTACCTCAGTCTCCAACCTCTGGTTTCTGTAAGATCCTTTTGCAACCCAGTCTTTAAACTCTGCTCTCTGTAACTGTTTTTCCGCACCCCAGTCTCTAAGCCCTGCTCTGTAACAGGTCTTCTGCTCCCCAATCTCCAAACTCTGCTTTCTGTAACAGGCCTTTTGACCCCAGTCTCCAACCTCTTCTCTCTACAACGATCCTTCTGCACCCCAGTCTCCAACCTCCGCACTCAGCAACAATCCTTCTGCACTCCAGTCTCAAACCTATGCTGTCTGTCAGATCCTTCTGCACACCTGTCTCCAACCACTGCTCTCTGAAACAGTCCTTCTGTACTGCAGTCTCCAACCTATGGTATCTGTAAGGGTCCTGCTGCACCTCAGTTTCCAACCTGTGCTCTCTGTAAAATACCTACTGCACCCCAGTCTTCAACCTGTGCTCTCTGTAAAAGTACTTCTGTACCACAGTCTCCAAACTCTACTCTCTTTAACAATCCTTCTGCACCCCAGTCTCCAAACTCCGCTCTCTGCAACGATCTTTCTGCACCCCAATCTTAAAACTCTGTTCTCTAAAACAGTTATTCAGCACTCCAGTCTCCAACCTCTGCTCTCTGTAACAGTCCTTCTGTACAGCAGTCTCCAACCTTTGTTCTTTGTCAGGGTCCTTATTCACCACAGTATCCAACCTCAGCTTTCTGTATCCGTCGTTTTCCACCACAGTCTCCAAACTCTGCCCGCTGTAACAGTCATTCTGCAACTCAGTCTGCAACCTCTGCTCTGTGCAACAGTCCTTCTACACCCCAGCTTCCATCCTCTTCTCTCTGCAACAGTCCTTTTGAACCACAGACTCCAACATCTGCTCTCTGAAACATTTCTTTTCCACCACAGTCTCCAACCTCTGCTCTCTGTAACAGTCCTTCTGTACTGCAGTCTCCAACCTTTGTTCTTTGTCAGGGTCCTTATTCACCTCAGTATCCAACCTCAGCTTTCTGTATCCGTCGTTTTCCACCACAGTCTCCAACCTCTGCTCTCTGTAACAGTCCTTCTGTACTGAAGTCTCCAACCTCTCCTCTCTGTAAGGGTCCTTCTGCACCAGAGTCTCCAAACTCTGCCTTCTGTATCAGTTTTTCTGCACCCCAGTCTCCAACCTCTACTCTTTGTATCAATCCTTCTGCACCTCAGTCTCCAAGAATTCTCTCTGAAACGGTCCTTCTGCACCTCAGTCTTTAACCTCTGCTCTCTGTAACAGTCCTTCTGTACAGCAGTCTCCAACCTCTGTTCTTTGTCAGGGTCCTTATTCACCACAGTATCCAACCTCAGCTTTCTGTATCCGTCGTTTTCCACCACAGTCTCCAAACTCTGCCCGCTGTAACAGTCATTCTGCAACTCAGTCTGCAACCTCTGCTCTGTTCAACAGTCCTTCTACACCCCAGTTTACATACTCTTCTATCTGCAACAATCTTTTGCACCACAGACTCCAAAATCTGCTCTCTGAAACAGTTCTTTTCCACCACAGTCTCCAACCTCTGCTCTCTGTAACAGTCCTTCTGTACTGAAGTCTCCAACCTCTGCTCTCTGTAAGGGTCCTTCTGCACCAGAGTCTCCAAACTCTGCCTTCTGTATCAGTTCTTCTGCAGCCGAGTCTCCAACCTCTACTCTTTGTATCAATCCTTCTGCACCTCAGTCTCCAAGAATTCTCTCTGAAACGGTCCTTCTGCACCTCAGTCTTCAATCTCTGCTCTCTGTAACAGTCCTTCTGTAAAGCAGTCTCCAACCTTTGTTCTTTGTCAGGGTCCTTATTCACCACAGTATCCAACCTCAGCTTTCTGTATCCGTCGTTTTCCACCACAGTCTCCAAACTCTGCCCGCTGTAACAGTCATTCTGCAACTCAGTCTGCAATCTCTGCTCTCTGTAACAGTCCTTCTGCACCCCAGTCTCCAACATCTGCTCTCTGTAACAGGCCTTTTGCACTCAAGTCTCCAACCTCTGCTCTCTGTAAGAGGCCTTCTGCACCCCAGTCACCAACCTCTACTCTCTGCAACGAGCCTTCTGCAACCCAGTCTCTAACCTCTGCTCTCTGCAACATTCCTTCTGCACCTCAGTCTCCAATTTCGCTCTCGGCAACGGTCCTTGTACACCCCAGTCTCCAAACTCTGCTCTCTATAACAGTCCTTCAGAACCAGAGTCTCCTAACTCTGCTCTCTGTAACGATTCTTCTGCACTCCAGTCTCCAACATCTGCTTTCTCTATCAGGCCTTCTGCACCCAAGTCTTCAAACTCTGCTCTCTGTAACAGTCCTTATGCACCCCAGTCTCCAACCTCTACATTCTGTAACAGTGCTTCTGAACCGGAGTTTCGTACCTCTGCTCTCTGTAACGGTCCTTGTGCACCCCAGTCTCCAACATCTGCTTCCTTTTTCAGTCATTCTGCACCCCAGGCTCCAACCTCTGCTCTCTGTAACAGTCATTCTGCACCCCAGTCTCCAGCCTCTGCTTTCTTTAACAGTCCTTCTGAACCGGAGTCTCCTACCTCTGCTCTTTGTAACGATCCTTCTGCACCCCAGTCGTCAAACTTCACTCTCTGTGAGATCCTTTTGCACACCAGTCTCCTACCTCTGCTCACTGAAACAGTCCTTTTGCAACCCAGTCTCCAAACTCTGCTCTCTGTAACAATAATTCTGAACCTCAGTCTCCAAACTCTTCTCTCTACAAAGGTCCTTCTGCACCCCAGTCTCCAAACTCTGTTCTATTAAACAGTCCTACTTCACCCCAGTCTCAAACCTCTGCACTCTGTAACAGTCCTTCTGTACCCCAGTGTCCAACCTCTGCTCTCTGCAACAGTCCTTCTGCTCCTCAGTCTCAAAACTCTGCTCATTGTAAAATCCTTCTGCAACCCAGTCTCCAAACTCTGCTCTCTCTAACAGTCCTTCTGCACCCCAGTCTCCAAACTCCGCACTATAGAACAGGCCTTCTTTGCCCCATTCTGTTACCTCTGCTCTCTGTAAGATTATTTCTGAACCCCAGTCTCCAACGTCTACTCTCTGCAACAGTCCTTCTGCACCGAACATCTGGTCTCTTCAACAGTTCTTCTATAACCCAGTCTTCAACTTCTGCTCTCTGCAACAGTCCTTCTACACCCCATTCTCCATACTCTGCTCACCCCAACAACCTTTCTGCGCCCCAGTCTCCAAACTCTGTTCTCTATAACAATTCTTCTGCACCCCAGTCTTTAAACTTTGCTCTCTGTAACAGTCCTTCTGTACTGCAGTCTCCAACCTCTGCTCTCTGTAAGGGTCCTTCTGCACCAGAGTCTCCAACCTTTGCTTTCTGTATCAGTTCTTCTGCACCCCAGTCTCCAACCTCTTCTCTCTGTATCAATCCTTCTGCACCTCAGTCTCCAAGTCTCCTCTCTGCAACGGTCCTTCTGCACCTCAGTCTCCAATCTCTTCTCTCTGTAACAGTGCTTCTGCACCTCAGTCTCCAAACTCTGCTTTCTGTAACATCCTTCTGCAACCCGGTCTCAAAAGTCTGTTCTCTCTAAAAGTCCTTCTGCACCCCAGTCTCCAAACTCTGCTCTCTGTAACAGGCTTTCTTCAACCCATTCTCCCCCTTCTTCTCTCTGTAAGTGTCCTTCTGCACCCCAGTCAACAACCTCTGCTCTCTGCAATGATCCTTCTTAACCCCAGTCTCCAACGTCTACTCTCTGCAACAGTCCTTCTGCACCCAAGTTTCTTACATCTGCTCTATGCAACAGTCCCTCTGAACCTAGGTCTGATGACTCTGTACTCGGCAACGATCCTTCTGCACATCACTCTCCAAACTCCGCTCTCTGTAACAGTCATTCTGCACCTCAGTCTCCAACCTCTGTTCTCTGTAAGATCCTTCTGAAACCCAGTCTCCAAAGTCTGCTCTCTGTAACAGTCCTTCTGCACCTGAGTCCCCAAACTCTGCTCTGTGTAACAGGCCTTCAGCACCCCAGTATCAAAACTATGCTCTCGGAAACAGGCCATCTGCTTTCCAGTCTCCAAACTCTTCTATCTGCCACGATCCTTCGGCACCCCAGTCCCCAACCTCAGCTCTCTGAAAGATCCTTCTGCACCCCAGTCTCTAAACTCTGCTCTATGTAAGAGTCCTTCAGCACCCCAGTCTCCAACCTCTGCTCTCAGTAAAAGTTCTGTACCTCAGTCTCCAAACTCTGTTCTCTGTAACGGTCCTTCTGCACCCCGATTTCCAAACTCTGCTTCCTGTAACAGTTTTTCTGCACCTGAGTCTCCAAACTCTGCTCTCTGTAACAGTCCTTCTACACACCAGTCTCCAACTACTGCTCTTTGTAAATATCCACCTGCACCTAGTCTGAAACCTCTACTCTCCACGATTCTTCTGCACCCCAGTCTCCAACCACTGCTCTTTGTAACAGTCCCCCTGCACTTCAGTCTCCAACTTCTTCTCTCTGTAAGATACTTAAAAAACCCAGTCTCCAAACTCTGCTCTCTATAACAGTCCTTCTGCACCCCAGTCTCCAAACACTGCTCTATGCAATGATAATTCTGCATGCCTGTCTTCAACCTCTGCTCTCTGCAATGATCCTACTGCACTCCAGTCTCCAATCTCTAATCTCTGAAACAGTCCTTCTGCACCTCAGTCTCCAACTTCTGCTCTCTGAAAGATCATTCTGCACTCCTGTCCCCAAGCTCTACTCCTTGCAACTATCCTTTTGCACCCCAGTCTCCAGCCTCTGCTCTATGTAACAGGACTTGTGCACCTAAGTCTCAAACCTCTGTCCTCTGCAATAGTCCTTCTGCTAACCAGTCTCCAACATCTGCTCTCTGTAACAGTCCTTCTGTACCGCAGTTTCCAACATCTGCTCTCCATAACTTGTCCTTCTGTACGCCAGTCTTCAAACTCTGCTTTCGGTATCAGTCCTTCTAAACCCCAGTCTAAAACCTCTGCTCTCTGTATCTATCCTTCTGCACCTCAGTCTCCAACCTGTGCTCTCTGTAACATTCCTTCTGCACCCGAGTCTCCAACCTATGCTCTCTGTAACATTTTTTCTATACCGCACTCTCCAAACTCTGGTCTCTGTAACGGTTTTTCTGCACCCCAATTGCCAACTTCTCCTTTATGGAACAGTGCTTCTGCACCTCAGTCTCCAAACTCTGCTCTCTAAAACAGTCCTTCTACACCTCAGTCTCCAACTTCTACTCTCTGTAACAGTCCTTCTGTACCTCAGTCTGAAACCTCAGGTTTCTGCACGATCCTTCTGCACCCCAGTCGCCAACCACTGCTCCCTGTAGCAGTTCACCTTCACCTCAGTCTCCAACCTCTGCTCTCTGTAAGATCTTTCAGATACGAGTCTCCAAACTCTCCTCTTTGTAACAGGTTTTCTGCACGCCAGTATCCAATCTCTGCTCTCTGTAGAAGGCCTTCTGCACCCCAGTCTCCAACCGCTGATCTTTGCAACGATCCTCCGGCACCCCAGTTTCCAAAATCTGCTCTCTGAAATGATCCTACTCAACCCCAGTCTCCAATCTCTGATCTCCGCAACAGTCCTTCTGCACCTCATTCTCCAAATTCTGCTCTCTGTAAGATCCTTCGGCACCCCTGTATCCAAACTCTGTTCTCTGTAAAAGTACTTCTGTACCCACTTGTCCAACCTCTGCTCTCTGTAACAGGACTTCTGCACCTCAGTCTCCAAACACTGCTCTCTGCAACAGTCCTTCTGCAAACCAGTCTCCAACCTCTGCTCTCTACAACAGTCCTTCTGCACCCTAGTTACCAACATCTGCTCTCTCCAACAGTTCTTCTGCACCTCAGTTTAAAAACTCTGCTCTCTGCAATGATCCTACTGCACCCGAATCTCCTACCTCTGCTCTCTGTAACAGTCTTTCTGCACCTCAGTCTCCTACTCTGCTCTCTTTATGATCCTTCTGCAACACAGTCTTTAAACTCTGCACTCTGTAACAGTCCTTCTTCACAACAGTCTCCAACCTCTGCTCTCTGTAATAGCCCTCTGCACCCCAGTCTCCAGCCTCTTCTCCCTGCAAAGATTCTTCTCCACCCAAGTCTCCAATATCCGCTCTCTGCAACTATCCTTTTGCATCCCAATGTGCAAACTCTGCTCTCTGAAAGATCCATCTGAACCCCAGACTCCAACCTCTGCTCTCTGCAACAGTTCTTCTCAAGCCCAGTCTCCCACCTCTGCTCTCTTTAACAGTCCTTAGGTACTGCAGTCTCCAACCTCTGCTCTCTGTAAGTGTCCTTCTGCACCAGAGTCTCCAACCTCTGCTTTGTGTATCAGTTCTTCTGCAACCCAGTCTCCAACTTCTTCTCTCTGTATCAATCCTTCTGCACCTCAGTCTCCTAGTCTCCTCTTTGCAACGGTCCTTCTGCACCTCAGTCTACAAACTCTTCTCTCTGTAACAGTGCTTCTGCACCTCAGTATCCAACCTCTGCTATCTGTAACATCCTTCTGCAAACCGGTCTCCAAACTCTGCTCTCTCTAAAAGTCCTTCTGCACCCCAGTCTCAAAACTCTGCTCTCTTTAACAGGCCTTCTTCAACCCATTCTCCAACTTCTGCTCTCTGTATGAGTCCTTCTGCACCCCAGTCTCCAACCTCTGCTCTCTGCAATGATCCTTCTGAACCCCAGTCTCCAAAGTCTACTCTCTGCAACAGTCCTTCTGCACCCAAGTCTCCAACATCTGCTCTGTGCAACAGTCCCTCTGAACCTCAGTCTGAAAAATCTGCTCTCGGCTATGATCTTTCTGCACCCCAGTCTCCAAACTCCGCTCTCTGTAACAGTCATTCTGCACCTCAGTGTCCAACCTCTGTTCTCTGTAATATACTTCTGATACCAAGTCTCCAAGTCTGATCTCTGTAACAGTCCTTCTGCACCCTAGTCCCCAAACTCTGCTCTCTGTAACAGGCCTTCTGAACCCCAGTCTTCAATCTCTGCTCTCGGTAACAGGACATCTGCATCCCAGTCTCCAACCTCTTCTCTCTGCTCACTGTAATAGTCCTTCTGCACCCCAGTCTCAAAATGCTGCTCTCTTTAACAGTTCTTCTGCACCCCAGTCTCTAAAATATGTTCTCTGCAAAAGTCCTTCTCCACGCCAGTCTCCAACATCTGCTCTCTGCAACAGTCCTTCTGCACCCCATTCTCCAAACTCTGCTCTATGGAACGAACCTTCTGGACCCCAGTCTCCAAAGTCTTCTCTCTGCAACAGTCCTTCTGCACCACAGTCTCAAACCTCTGCGCTCTGTAAAATCCATCTGCAATCCAGTTTCCAAACTCTGCTCTCTTTAACATTTCTTCTCCACCACAGTCTCAAAACTCTGTCCTCTGCAACGGTCTTTTTGCTCCGCAGTCTCTGAGATCTGCTCTCTTTAACAGACTTTATGTACCACAGTTTCTAACCTCTGCTCTCATTAACAGTCCTTCTTCACCTCAGTCTCAAAATTCTGCTCTCCATAACAGTCCTTCTACTCCTCAATCTCAGTACCCAGTTTCCAACCTCTGCTTTTTGAATTAGTCCTTCTGAACCCCAGTCTCCAACCTCTTCTCTTTATATCTATCCTTCTGCACCTAAGTCTCCAACCTGTTGTTTTTGTAATAGTCCTTCTGCACCCCAGTCTCCAAACTCTGCTCTCTGAAACAATCCTTCTAGACAGCAGTCTCCAAATTCTGGTCTCTGTAACGGTCCTTCTGCACCCAAATTTCCAAACTCTGCTTTCTGTAACAGTCCATCTGCATGTCAGTCTCCAAACTCTGCTCTCTGTAACAGTCCTTCTACACCTCAGTCTGAAACCTCTGCTATCCACGATTCTTCTGCACCCCAGTCTCCAACCACTGCTCTATGTAACAGTCCACCTGCACCTCAGTCTCCAAAATCTACTCTCTGTAAGTTACTTCAGCAAACCAGTCTCCAAACTCTGCTCTCTGTAACAGTCCTTCTGCACCCCAGTCCCCAACCTCTCCTCTCTGTAACAGGCCTTCTGCACTCCAGTCTCACAACTCTGCTCTCTATAGCAGGCCTTCTGCACCTCTGTATTTAACCTCGACGCTCTGAAACTGTCCTTCTGCAACCGAGTCTCAAAACTCTGCTCTCTGTAACAGGACTTCCACCCCGCAGTCTCCAACCTCTGCTCTCTGCAATAGTCCTTTTGCACCCCAGCCTCCAAACTCTTCTATCTGCAACAATCCTTCTGCACCTCAGTCGGCAAACTCTGTTCTCTGCAACGGTTTTTCTGCACCTCAGTCTCCAACCTCTACTCTCTGTAACAGTCCTTCTGCACTTCAGTCTCCAAACTCTGCTCTCTTTAGGATCCTTCGCAAACCCAGTCTCCAAACTCTGCTCTCAGTAACATTTCTTCTGCACATCAGTCTTCTCTTTGCAAAGATCATTCTTAACCAAATCTCCAACATCTGCTCTCTGCAACAGTCTTTCTACACCCCAGTCGCCAAAATCTGGTCTCTGCAACAGTTCTTCTGCACCACAGTCTGAAAACTCTGCTGTCTACAACGAACCTCCTGCACCCCAGTCTCCTACCTCTGATGTCTGTTACAATCCTTCTGCACCCCAGTCTCCAACATTTGCTCTCTGTAAGATCTATCTGAACACCAGTCTCCAACATCTGCTCTCTGTAACAGTCCTTCTGTACCGCATTCACCAAACTCTGCTCTCTGTAACGGTCCTTCTGCACCCCAGACTCAAACCTCTGCTTTCTGTATAAGTCCTTCTGAACCCCAGTCTCCATCCTCTGCTCTCTGTGTCTATCCTTCTTTACCTCAGTCTCCAACTTGTGCTTTCTGTAAAAGTCCTTCTGCACCCAAGTCTCCCACCTCTGCTCTCTGTAACAGTCCTTCTATACCGAAGTCTCCAACCTCTCTCTCTATAACGTCCTTCTGCACCCCAATTTTTAAACTCTGCTTTCTGTAACAGTCCTTCTGCACCTCAGTCTCATAATTATGCTCTCCTTAACAGTCCTTCTACACCTCAATCTTAAACCTCTGCTCTCTGTAACAGGACTTCTGCACCTTAGTCTGAAACCTCTGCTCTCCACGATCCTTCTGCACCCCAGTCTCAAACCACTGGTCTCTGTAACAGTCCACCTGCACCTTAGTCTCCAACCTCTGCTCTCTCTAAGATCCTTAAGCAACCCAGTCTTCAAACTCAGCTCTTTGTTACACTCCTTCTGCACCCCAGTCTCCAACCTCTTCTCTCTGTAACAGGCCTTCTGCACGCCAGTCTCAAAATCTGCTCTCTGTAGCAGCCTTCTGCACCCAAGTCTCCAACAACTGCTCTCTGCAACGATCTTTCTGCACCCCAGTCTTTAACCTCTGCTCTCTGCAATGATCCTACTGCACCCCAGTCTCCAACCTCTGATCTCTACAACAGTCCATCTGCACCCCAGTCTCCATCCTCTTCTCTCTGTAACAGTTCTTTTGCACCCAAGTCTCCAAACTCTGCTCTCTGCAACTTTTTTTCCGGCACCCTAGTTACCAACATCTGCTCTCTCTTACATTCCTTCTGCACCCCAGTCTCCAACCTCTGCTCTCTGTAACAGTCCTTCTGTTCTGCAGAATCCAACCTCTGCTCTCTGTAACGGTCTTTCTGCACCCCAGACTCTAATCTCTGCTTTCTGTGTCAGTCCTTCTGCACGCCATTCTCCAACCTCTGCTCTCTATAACAGTCCTTCTGCACCTCAGTCTCCAACCTCTGCTCTCTGCAACAGTCTTTATGCACCACAGACTCCAACATCCGAGATCTGCAACAGTCCTTCTGCACCCCTGTCTCCAACCTCTGCTCTCTGTAACAATCCTTCTGCACCTCAGTCTCCAAACTCTGTACTCCTCAACGTTACTTATGAACCTCAGTCTCCAACATCTACTACTGTAACAGTCTTTCTACACCTCATTCTTCAACCTCTGCTCTCTGTAGGATCCTTCTTCAACCCAGTCTCCAAACTCTCCTCTCTGCAACTGTCCTTCTGCACACCAGTCTCAATCATCTGCTCTCTGCAATAGTCCTTCTGCAACTCAGTCTAAAACTTTGCTCTCTGCAACGATCCTTCTGCATTTCAGTCTCCTAAATCTGCTCTCTGTAAGACCCTTCTACAACCCAGTCACCAAACTCTGCGCTCTGTTACGGTCCTTCTGCAGAATAGTTTTTAATCTGCTCTCTGTAACAAGAATTTTGCAACCCAGTCTCGAAACTCTGCTCTCTGTAACAGGTCTTCAGAACCCCAGTCTCCAACCTCTTCTCTCTACAATGATTTTTCTCCACCCCAGTCTCTAACCTCTGCTCTCGGCAACAGTCCTTCTGCACCATAGTGACAAATCTCTGCTCTCTGTAAGATTTATGCACTCCAGTCTCCTACCTCTGCTCTCTGTAACAATCATTCTGTGCCCCAGTCTTCAACATCTGCTCTCTGCAACAGTTCTTCTGCACTTCAGTCTGAAAACTCTGCTCTCTGCAAGGACCCTTCTGCACCCCAGTCTTCTACCTCTGCTCTGTTTAACAGTCCTGCTGCACCTCAGTCACACAAGTTTGCTCTCTCTAAGTTTCTTCTGCAACTTAGTCTTTAAAATCTGCACTCTGTAACAGTCCTGCTGCACAACAGTCTCCAAACTCTGCTCTTTGTAACAGGCCTTCTGCACCCCAGTCTCCAACCTCTTTTCTCTGCAACGATTCTTCTCCACCCCAGTCTCAAACATCTGCTCCCTGCCACAGTCCTTTTGCACACCAGTCTCCAAACTCTGCTCTCTGTAAGATCCATCTGAACCCCAGTCTCCAAACTCTGCTCTCTGTAACAGTCCTTCTGCACACCAGTCTCCAACATCTGCTCTCTGAAACAGTCCTTATGCAACTCAGTCTGAAAACTCTGCTCTCTGCAATGATCCTTTTGCACCTCAGCCTCCTACCTCTGCTCTCTGTAAGACCCTTCTGCAACTCAGTCTCCAAACTCAGCTCTCTGTAACAGTCCTTCTGCACAACAGTTTCCAACCTCAGCTCTCTGTAACAGGAATTTTGCAACCCAGTCTCGAAGCTATGCTCTTTGTAATAGTCCTTCTGCACCCCAGATTCCAACCTCTGCTCTCAGCAACAGACCTTCTGCATCCCAGTCTCCAACCTCTGCTCTCTGTAACAATCCTTCTGCACCCCAGTCTTCTACTACTGCTCTATTTAATATTCCTTCTGCACCTCAATATCTAATCTCTGCTCTCTGCAAAGGTCTTTCTGCACACCTGTCTCCAACATATGCACTCTGCAACAGTCCTTCTGCACCCAGGTCTCTAAATTCTGCTCTCTTTATCAGTCCTTCTACAACCTAGTCTCCAACATCTTCTTTCTGTAAGAGTCCTTCTGCACCCCAGTCTCCACCCTCTGCTTTCTGTATCAGTCCTTCTGCACCCCAGTCAAGAACCTCTGCTCTCTGCAACAGTCTTTCTGAACGCTAATTAGCAACATCTCATCTCTGCAACAATCCTTCTGCACCCCAGACTCCAACCACTGCTCTCTGTAAAAGACATTCTGTACTGCAGTCCAACCTCTGCTCTCTGTAACCTTCTTTCTTCACCACAAACTCCAATCTCTGCTTTCAGTCCTTCTGCACCCCAGTCTCCTACCTATGCTTTCTGCAATGGTCGAGCTGCACCCCAGTCTCAAACCTCTGTCCTCTGCAACAGTTTTTCTGCTCCCCAGTCTCCAACCTCTGCTCTCTGTAACAGTCCTTCTGTACCGCAGTCTCAAAACTCTGCTCTCTGTAAGATTCTTCTGAAAACCAGTCTCCAAACTCTGCTTTCTGTAACAGTACTTCTGAACCCAGACTCCAAACTCTGCTCTCTGTAACAGTCCTTCTGCACCCAACTCTCCAAACTCTGCCCTCTGTAACAGTCCTTCGGTACCCCCAGTCTCCACCCTCTGCTCTCTTTAAAAATCCTTCTGCACCCAAGATTCCAACGTCTGCTCTCTGAAACAATCCTTCTTCACCCCAGTCTTCAAATTTTTTCACTGGAAGATTCTTCGGCACCCCAGTTTCATAACTCTTCTCTCGGTATCATTTCTTCTGCACCACAGTCTCTAACGTCTACTCTCTGCAATGATCTCTATGCACCCCAGTCTCCAACCTTGTTCTCTACAACAGTTCTTCAATACCGCAGTCTTCAACCTCTGTTATCTGTAAAGTTCCTTCTGCACCCCATTCTTCAAACTTTGCTCTCTGTAACAGTCCTTCTGCACCTCACTCTGCAACCTCTGCTCTCTGCAACAGTCCTTCTGCAGCCCAGTCTCCAAAATCTGCTTTCTGCAACAGTCCTTTTCCAACCCAGTCTCCAACTTCGGCTCTCTTTTACCGTCCTTCTGTACTTCAGTCTCAAACCTCTGCTCTCTGTAACGGTCTTTCTGAACCGCAGTCTCCAAACTCTGCTTTCTGTATAAGTCCTTCTGCAACCGGTCTCTAAACTCTTCTCTCTGTAACAGTCCTTCTGCACCTCGAACTTCAAACTCTGCTCTCTGTAACAGTCCTACTGCGCCCCAATCTCCAACATCTGCTCTCTGAATCAGTCCTTCTGAACCTCAGTGTCCAAACTCTGCTCTCTTTATGATCGTTCTGAAACCCAGTCTCCAACCTCTGCTATCTGCAATGGTCCTTCTGCACCCCACTCTCCAAACTCTGTTCTCCAAAACAGTTATTCTGCACCCCTGTCTCCAACCTTTGCTCCCTGTAACAGTTCTTCTGTACCACAGTATCCAACTTCTGTTCTCTGTAAGGGTCCTTCTGCATCTCAGTCTACAACCTCTGCTCTCTGAAACAGTCCTTCTGCACCACAGTCTTCATCCTCTGCTCGCTGCAACAGTCCTTCTGCAGCCCAGTCTCCGAAATCTGCTCTCTGCAATATTCCTTTTCCACCCCAATCTCCAAACTCTGCTCTCTGTAACCGTCCTTCTGTACTGCAGTCTCCAACCTCTTATCTCTGTAAAGGTCCTTCTGCAACCAAGTCTCCAAAGTCTGCTTTCTGTATCAGTCCTTGTGCACCCAGTCTCTAAACTATGCTCTCTGTAACAGTCCCTGTGCACCTCAGACTCCCAGCCTCTGCTCTCTGAAACAGTCCTACTGTGGCCCAATCTCCAACCTCTGCTCTCTGCAACATTCCTTCTGCACCTCAGTGTTCAAACTCTCCTCTTTGTATGTTACTTCTGAAATCCAGTCTCCAACCTCTGCTATATGCAATGGTCCTTCTGCACCGCAGTCTACAACCTCTGTTCTCTACAACAGTTATTATGCACCCCAGTCTCTAACATCTGCTCTCTGCAACAGTCCTTTTGCACCTCAGCCACCAAGCTCTGCTTTCTGTATCAGTCTTACTGCAACCCAGTCTCCAACCTCTGCTCTCTATAACAGTCCTTCTGCACCTCAGTCTCTATAACAGTTTTCTGCACCTCAGTCTCCAACTACTGCTCTCTGTAACAGTCCTTCTTTACCTCAGTCTCCAAACTCTGCTCTTTGTAACATCCTCCTGCAACCCTTATTAAACCTCTGCTCTCTGTAACAGTCCTTCTGCACACAAGTCTCCAAACTCTGCTCTCTGAAACAGGGCCTTCTGCACCCCAGTCCCCAACCTCTGTTATCTGTATCAGTCCTTCTTCTTTCCAGTCTCCAACCTCTGCTCTCTGCGACGATCCTTCTGCACCCCAGTATTCAAAGTATGCTCGCTGTAAGATCCTTCTGCACTCCTGTTTCCAACCTCTGCTCTCTGTAACACTCCTCTGTACCACAGTCTTCAATTTCTGATCTCTGTAAGGGTCCTTCTGCACCTCAGTTTCAGACTTCTGCTCTCTGCAACACGCCTTCTGCACCCCATTCTCCTAAGTTTGCTCTCTGCAACAGTTTTTCTGCACCTCAGTCTTTAACCTGTGCACTCTGTTAAAGTCCTTCTGCACCCCAGTCTCCAAACTGTGCTCTCAGTAAAAGTCCTTCTGCACCACAGTCTCCAAACTCTGCTCTCTCTAACCATCCTTCTGAACCCAAGTCTCCAAATTCTGCTCTCTGCAAAGATCCTTCTGCACCACAGTCTCCAACGTCTGGTCTCTGTAACAGTCTTTCTGCACCCCAGTCTTCCAACTCTGCTTATTGTAACCGTCATCTGCATCTCAGTCTCCATCCTCTGCTCTATGCAACAGTTCTTCTTCACCCAAGTCTCCAACATGTGCTCTCTGAAAAAGTCCTTCTAAACCCTAGTCTCCAAACTCTGCTCTGTGTAACAGTCTTTGTAAAGCCAAGTCTCCATACTCTGCTACCCCCGAGGATCCTTCTGCACCCCTGTCTTTATCCTCTTCTCTCTGCAACTGTCGTTTTGCACCCCAGTCTTCAGCATCTGCTCTCTGCAACAGTCCTTCTCCACCCCAGTCTCTAAACTCTGCTCTCTTTAACAGTCCTTCTGGACCCCAATCTCCAAACTCTATTCTCTGTAACAGTCCTTCTACACCCCAGTCTAAAACTTCTGCTCTCTGCAAAAGTTTTTCTGCACCCCAGTCTCCAACCTCTTTTCTCTGTAACAATCTTTCTGCACCTCAGTCTCCAACCGCTGCTCTTTGCAAGGGTCCTTCTGCACCTGAGTCTCCAACCTCTATTCTCTGAAACAGTGCTTTTGCAACTCAGTCTCCAACCTCTGCTCTTTGTAAGATCCTTCTGCACTCCAGTCTCCAACCTCTTCTCTCTGTAACAGTCCTTGGACACCCCAATCTCCAAACTCTGCTCTCTGTATCAGTCTATCTGCACCCCAGTCTCCAACCTCTGCTCTCTGCAACGATCTTTCTGCACCCCAGTCTCCAACCTCTGCTTTCTGAAACAGTCCTTGTGCAACCCAGTCTCCATCATCTGCTCTCTGCTACAGTTCGTCTGTACCTCAGTCTGAAAAATATGCTCTCTGGAACAATCCCTCTGCACCCCAGTCTCCAACCTCTGCTCTCTGTAACAGTCTTCTGTACCTCTGTCTCCTACCTCTGCGCTCTGTAAGACCCTTCTAAAAACAAGTTTGCAAACTCTGCTCTCTGTAATAGTCTTCTGCACCCCAGTCTCCAAACTCTGCTCTCTGTAACAGGCCTTCTGCATCCCAGTCTCTAACATCTGCTCTCTCTAAGAGGCCTTCTGCACCCCAGTCTCCAACCTCTACTCTCTGCAACAATCCATCTGACCACAGTCTCCTACCTCTGCTCTCTAAAACAGTTCTTCTGCACCCCACTCGCCTACCTCTGAAAACTGTGAGATCCTTCTGCACACCAGTCTCCAACCCCTGCTCGTTGTAACAGTCCTTTTGGGACCTAGTCTCCAAACTCTGCTCTCTGCAACATTGCTTCTACACCCCGTATCAAACATATGCTCTCTGTAAAAGTCTGTCTGCACCTCGCTCTCCAACATATGCTCTCTGTAATGGTCCTTATGCACCCCAGTCTCAAAAATCTGCTCTCTGTAACAGTCCTTCTGCCCTGCAGTCTCCAAACTCTTTTCTCTGTAAGATCCTTCTGAAACCCAGTTTCCAACGTCTGCTATCTGTAACTGTCTTCTGCACACCAGTCTTTAACCTCTGCTCTCTGCAACAGTCATTCTGCACCTCAGTCTCCAAACTCTGCTTTCTGCATCAGTCCTTATGCACCAATGTATCCAACCACTGCTCTCTGCAACATTCCATTCTGCACCCCAGTCTCCAAACTGTGCTCTCTGTAAAAGTCTTTCTGCACCTCAGTCTCCAAACTCTGCTCTAGGCAACTGTCCTTCTGCGCACAAGTCTCCAACATCTACTCTCTTAAACAGTCCTTCTATACCACAGTCTCCAACTCTGCTCTCTGAAACAGTCCTTTCACACTCCAGTCTCCATACTCTGATCACCCCAACTATCCTTCTGCACCCCAGTCTCCAACGTCTGTTCTCTACTCAGGTCTTCTGCACCCCAGTCTCCAACCTCTGCTCTCTGTAACAGTCCTTCTGTACCACAGTCTCCAACCTTTGTTCTCTGTAAGGGTCCTTATGCACCCCAGTATCCAAACTCTGCTTTCTGTATCAGTCGTTTTGAACCACAGTCTCCAAACTCTACCCTCTGTAACCGTTCTTCTGCAACTCAGTCTGCAACCTCTGCTCTTTTCAACAGTCCTTCTGCACCCTAGTCTCCAACACCTGCTCTCTGCAACAGTCATTCTCTCCCTAGTCTTTAAACTTTGCTCTCTGTATCAGTCCTTCTGTACTACGTTCTCAAACCTCTGCTCTGTGTAAGGGTACTTATGCACCCGAGTCTTCAACCTCTGCTTTCTGTGTCAGTCCTTCTGCACCCCAGTCTCAAACCTCTGCTCTGTGTAATTGTCCTGCACTTTAGTCTCCAACCTCTGCTCTCTGCTACAGTCCTTCTGGACCCCAATCTCCAACCTCTACTTTCTTCAACAGTCCTTCTACATCCCAGTCTAAAACCTCTGCTCTCTGCAACAATCCTTCTGAACCCCAGTCTCCGACCTCTGATCTTTGTAACAATCCTTATGCACCTCACTCTCCAACCTCTGCTCTCTGCAACGGTCCTTCTGCACCTCAGTCTCCAACCTCTACTCTCTGTAACAGTGCTTCTGTGCCTCAGTCTCCATTCTCTGCTCTCTTTAAGATCCTTCTGCAACCCAGTCTCCAATCTCTGCTCTCTGTAGCAGTCCTTCATCACCCCAGTCTCAAAATTCTGCTCTCTATAACAGGCCTTTTGCACCCCAGGCTCCAACCTCTGCTCTCTGTATCAGTCCATCTGTACCCCAGTCTCCAAAGTCTGCTTTCTGCAATGATCCTTCTGCACCCCAGTCTCTAACCTCTGCTCTCTGCAACAGTCTTTGTGCAACCCAGTCTACAACATCTGCTCTCTGCATCAGTTCTTCTTTACTTTAGTCTGAAAACTCTGCTCTCTGCAATAATCATTCTGCACCCCAATTTTTAACCTCTGCTCTCTGTAACAGTCCTTCTGCATTTTAGTCTCCTACCTCTGCTTTCAGCAGCAGTCCTTCTGCACCCCAGTCTCCAAACTCTGCTCTCTGCAACATTCCTTCTGCTCCCCAATATCAAACCTGTTCTCTCTGTAAAAGTCCGTCTGCACCCCAGTCTCCAACCTATTTTTAACAATCCTTGTGCACCTCAGTCTCGAACCTCCACTCTATGTTACAATCCTTCTGCACCTCAGTCTCCAAACTCTTTTCTCTGTGAGATCTTTCTGAAACTCAGTCTCTAAATTCTGCCCTCTGAAACAGTCCTTCTGCCCCCCAGTCTTTAATCTGCTCTCTGCAACAGTCCTTCTGTACCTCAGTCTCCAAACTCTGCTTTCTACAACAGTTCTTCTGCAACCAAGTCTCCAAACTCTGCTCTCCGCAACATTCCTTCTGCACCCCATTCTCCAACCTGTGCTTTCTGTAAAAGTCCTTTTGCACCCCAGTCTCCAAACTCTCCTCTCTTTAACGATCCTTCTGCACCCCAGTCTGAAACCTCTGCTCGCTGCAACAGTCCTTGTGAAACCCAGTCTCCAATATCTGCTTCCTGAAACAGTTCTTCTGTACCTCAGTCTGAAAACTCTGCTCTCTGCCATAATCCATCTCCACCCCAGTGTCCAACCTCTGCTCTCTGTAACAGTCCTTCAGTACCTCAGTCTCAAATCTCTGCTCTATGCAACAGTCTTTTTGCACACAAGTCTCCAACATCTGCTCTCTTATTTTTTTATCAGTATTTTTTTTAATTTTTTATGTTTTTTATTGGTTGTTCACAACATTACAAAGCTCTTGACATATCATATTTCATACATTAGATTGAAATGGGTTATGAACTCCCAATTTTACCCCAAATGCAGATTGCAGAATCACGTCGGTTTCATCTGCTCTCTTAAACAGTCCTTCGACACCCCCGTTTCAAAACCCTGCTCTTTGCAACAGTCCTTCTACACCCTAGTCTCCATACTCTGCTCGCCCCAACGATCCTCTGCACCCCAGTCTCCAACCTCTGCTCTCTGAAACAGTCATTCTACACCGCAGTTTCCAACCTCTGCTCTCTGCAACAGTCCTTCTACACCCTAGTCTTCATACTCTGCTTTTCCCAACGATTTTTCTGCACCCCAGTCTCTAACCTCTGTTCTCTACATCAGTTCTTCTGCACCCCAGTCTCCAACCTCTGCTCTCTGTAACAGTCCTCTGTACCGCCTTCTCCAACCTCTGTTCTCCGTAAGGGTCCTTATGCCCCCAAGTATCCAACCTCTGCTTTCTGTATAAGTCGTTTTGCACCACCGTCACCAAACTATTCCCTATCTAACAGTCCTTCTGCAACTCAGTCTGCAACCTCTGCTCTCTGCAACAGTCTTTCTGCACCCCAGTCTCCATACTCTACTCTCTTCAACAGTCCTTTTGCACTCCAGTCTCCAACATCTGCTCTCTGCAACAGTCATTCTCCACCCCAGTCTCCAACCTCTTCTCGCTGTAAGAGTCCATCTGTACTGCATTCTCCAACCTCTGCTCTCTGTAAGGGTACTTCTGCACCGAAGTCTCCAACCTCTGTTTTCTGTGTCAGTCCTTCTGCACCCCAGTCTTCAACATCTGCTCTGTGTAACTGTCCTTCTGCACCTTAGGCTCTAACCTCTGCTCTCTGCTACACTTTTTCTGGACCCCAATATCCAACCTTTACTCTCTGAAACAGTCCTACTACATCACAGTCTAAAACCTCTGCTCTCTGCAACAGTCGTTCTACACCTCAGTCTCCAACCTCTGCTCTCTGCAAGGGTCCTTCTGCACCTCAGTCTGCAACCTCTCCTCTCTGAAACAGTCCTTCTGCACCCAAGACTCCATCCACAGCTCTCTGCAACAGTCATTTTGCACCCCAGTCTCCAATATCTGATCTCTGCTACAGTGATTCTCCACCCCAGCCTCCAACCTCTGCTCTCTGCAACATTCCTTCTACACCCCAGTCTTTATACTCTGCTCCCACCAATGATCCTTCTGCACCCCAGTCTCCAACGTCTGTTCTCGGCAAAAGTCTTTCTACACCCCAGTCTCCAAACTCTGCTCTCTGCAACAGTCCTTCTACACCCCAGTCTCCATACTCTGCTTGCCCCAACGATGCATCAGCACCCCAGTCTCCAACCTCTACTTTCTACATCAGTTCTTTTGCACCGCAGTCTCCACTCTCTGCTCTCTATAACAGTCCTTCTGTACAGCAGTCTCCAACCGCTGTTCTCTGTAAGGGTCCTTATCACCCCAGTATTCAACCTCTGCTTTCTGTATCAGTCGTTTTTCACCACAATCTCAAAACTCTGCCCTCTGAAACAGTCCTTCTGCTACTCAGTCTGCAACCTCTGCTCTCTGCAACAGTCCTTCTGAAACCCAGTCTCCATCCTCTGCTCTCTGCAACAGTCATTTTGCACCCCAGTCTCCAAAATTTGCTCTCTGCAGCAGTCCCTCTCCACCCCAGTCTCCAACCTCTGCTCTCTATAACAATCCTTCTGTACTGCATTCTCCAACCTCTGCTCTCTGTAAGGGTACTTCTACACCCGAGTCTCCAACCTCTGCTTTCTCTATCAGTCCTTCTGCACCAAAGTCTCCAACCTGTGCTTTGTGTAACTGTCCCTCTGCACCTTACTCTCAAATATCTTCTCTCTGTTAGAGTTCTTATAGACCCCACTCTCCAAACTCTGCTCTCTGTAACAATCCTCTGCACCTCAGTCTCCAACCTTTGGTCTCTGCAACGGTCCTTCTGCACCTGAATCTCCAACCTCTGCTCTCTGTAACTGTGCTTAGTCTCCAAACTCTGCTCTATGTAAAATTTTTCTGCAACCTAGTCTCCAAAATCTGCTTTCTGTAACAGTTCTTCTGCACCTCACTCTCCAAACTCTGCTCTCTGTAAAGGACCTTCTGCACCTCTGTCTCCCATATCTGCTCTCTGTAACAGTCCTTCTTCACCTCAGTCTTTAACCTCTGCTCTGTGTAACAATCTTTCTGTACCCCAGTGTCCAACCTCTGCTCTCTGCAACGATCCCTCTGCATCCGAGTCTCCAACATCTCCTCTCTGTAACAGTCCTTCTGCACCCAAGTCTCCAACATCTGATCTCCGTAACAGCCCTACTGCACCCCAGTCTCTAAACTCTGCTCTTTTTATCAGTCCTTCTGCACCCCCGTAGCAAACGTCTGCTCTTTGTTGCAGTCCTTCTGCATAACGGTCTCCTACATCTGCACTCTGCAACAGTCCTTGAGCACCCCAGATTCCAACTTCTGGTTTCTGC
The DNA here is from genome assembly GCF_052094955.1 of Ictidomys tridecemlineatus. Lineage (NCBI taxonomy): Eukaryota > Metazoa > Chordata > Mammalia > Rodentia > Sciuridae > Ictidomys > Ictidomys tridecemlineatus. The sequence continues at coordinate 155,208 of NW_027521123.1, read as the reverse complement.
AACAGTCCTTCTAAACTTCAGTCTCCAAACTCTGGTATCTACAACAGTCCTTCTGCACCCCAGTGTCCAAACTCTGCTCTCTGCAACGATCCTCCTGAAACCCAGTCTCCAACGTCTTCTCTATTAAAGATCCTTCTGACCCCAGTTTCCAAACTCTGCTCTCTGTAATATTTCTTCTCCACGCCAGTCTCCAAACTCTGCTTTCTGCAACAGTCCTGCTGCACCCCAGTCTCCAACCTCTGTACTCTGCAACACTTCTTCTGCTCCCCAGTCTCCAAACTCAGCTCTCTGTAACAGTCCTACTGTACCGCAGTCTCCAAACTCTGCTCTCTGTAAAGGTCCTTTTGCAAGCCAGTCTCCAACCTCTGATTCTTTGTCCATCCTTCTGTACCTCAGTCTCCAACCACTGTTCTCTGCAAAGGTCCTTCTGCATCCCATTCTCCATCTTCTGCTCCCTGCAACAGTCCTTCTGAACAACAGTTTCCAACATGTGCTCTCTGAAAAAGTTTTTGGGTACCCTAGTTTCCAACCTCTGCTATCTGCAACAGTCCTTCTGTACTGCAGTCTCCAACTTCTGCTCTCTTCAACGAAACTTCTACACCCCAGTCTCCAACATCTGATCTCTGCAACAATCCTTCTGCACCACAGACATCAACATCAGCTCTCTGTAACAGGACTTCTGCACCCCAGTCTCCAAAATCTGGTCTCTTTATCAGTCCTTCTGCAACACAGTCCCAAACCTCTGCTTTTTGGTACACTTTTTCTGCATCACAGTCTCCTACATCTGCACTCTGCAACAGTCCTTCAGCACCCCAGATTCTAACTTCTGGTTTCTGCAAAAGGCCTTCTACACCCCAGTCTCCAACCTCTGGTATCTGCAACAGTCCTTCTGCACCTCAGTCTCAAAACTCTTCTCTCTGAAACAATCTTTCTGTGTCTCAGTCTCCAAGCTCTACTCTCTGTTACAGTCCCTCTGCACCTCACACTCCAACATCTGCTCTCTGTAAGTTTCTTCTGCAACACAGTCTCCAAACTATGCCCTCTGTAAAAGTCCTCCTGCACGCCTTCTCCAACACTCCTCTCTGTAACAGGCTTTTTGCACCCCAGTCTCCAAAGTCTGTTCTCTATAACAATCCTTCTGAACCCCAGTCTCCAACCTCTGCTCTCTGTAACATCCTTCTGCAACCTTTCTAAAAACTCTGCTCCCTGAAAATATCCTTCTGCACCTCAGTCTCCAAACTCTGTTCTTTGCAACACTCCTTCTGCACCCCAGTCGCCAAACTCTACTCTCTGTAACAGTCCTTCTGTACCGCAGTCTCCAAACTCTTCTCTCTGTAACGGTCCTTCTGCACCCCAGTCTCCAACCTCTGCTTTCTGTGTCAGTCCTTCTGCACCCCAGTCTACAACCTCTGCACTCTGTAACAGTCTTTCTGCACCTCATATCCAAACTCTGCTATCTGCAACAGTCCTTATGTACCCCAGTCTACAACCTCTGGTGTCTGCAATATTCCTTCTGCACCCCAGTCTGCAACGTGTGCTCTGTGTAACAGTGCTTCTGCATCCCAGTCTCCAACTCTGCTCTCTGCAATGATCCTTCTGTACCTAAGTCTTAAACCTCTGCTCTCCGCAACAGTCCTTCTGCATCTCAGTCTCCAAAATCTGTTCTCTGTAACAGTCTTTCTCCACCTCAGTCTTCAACCTCTGCTCTCTGAAAGAGTCCTTCTGCACCCAGTCTCCAACATCTGCTCTATAAACAGTCCTTCTGCACCCCAGTCTCAAACATCTGCTCTCTGAAACAGTCCTTCTGCATGCTAGTGTCCAAACTCTGCTCTCTGAAACGATCCTTCTGAACCCCAGTTTCCAACGTCTGCTCTCTGAAATATCCTTCTGACCCCAGTTTCCAAACTCTGCTATCTGTAATATTCCTTCTCCATGCCAGTCTCCAAACTCTGCTTTCTGCAACGGTCCTGCTGCACCCCAGTCTCCAACCTCTGTACTCTGCAACACTCCTTCTTCTCCCCAGTCTCCAAACTCTGCTCTCTGTAACAGTCCTTTTGTACCGCAGTCTCCAAACTCTGCTCTCTGTAAAGATCCTTTTGCAAGCCAGTCTCCAACCTCTGCTTTTTTGTCCTTCCTTCTGTAATTCAGTCTCCAACCTCTGCTCTCTGCAAAAGTCTTTCTGCATCCCATTCTCCATCCTCTGCTCTCTGCAACAGTCCTTCTTAACAATAGTTTCCAACATCTGCTCTCTGAAAAAGTTTTTGGGTACCCTAGTTTGCATCCTCTGCTCTCTGCAACAGTCCTTCTGTACTGCAGTCTCCAAATTCTGCTCTCTGCAATGAAACTTCTACACCCCAGTCTCCAACATCTGCTCTCTGCAAAAGTCTTTCTGCACCTCAATCTGAAAATTTTGCTCTCTGCAACAATATTTCTGCACCCCAGAATTCAACATCTGCTGTCTGTAACAGTCCTTCTGCAACTCAGTTTCCAAACTCTGCTCAATGTAAGATCCTTCTGCAACACAGAATCAAAAATTTCTCCCCTTAACCGTCCTTCTGCAACCCAGTCTTCAACCTCTGCTTTCTGTATCAGTCTTTCTGAACCCCAGTCACCAACCTCTGCTCTCTGTAACAGTCCTTATGCACCTCAGACTCAAAATTCTGCTGTCTGCAACAGTCCTTCTGCACCCAAGTTTCCAACACCTGCTCCCTGCAACAGTCCTTCTTCACCCCATTCTACAACCGCTGCTATCTGCAACAGTCCTTCTGCACCCCAGTCTCCAACCTCTGCTCTCTGTAACAATCCTTCTGCACCTCTGTCTCCAACCTCTACTCTCTGTAACAGTCTTTCTGCACCTCAGTCTCCAATATCTGCTCCCTGTATGATCCTTCTGCAACCCAGTCTCCAAACGCTGCCCTCTGTAACAATCGTTCTGCATCCCTTCACCAAACTCTGCTCTCTGTAACAGGCCTTCTGAACCGCAGTCTCCAACCTCTGTTCTCTGTAACAGTACTTCTGCACCCCAGTCTCAAAACTCTGCTCTCTACAAAGATGCTTCTGCACCCCAGTCTCCAACCTCTGTAATCTCCAACAGTCCTTCTGAACCTCAGTCTAAAAACTCGGTTCTCTGCAATGATTTTTCCGCACCCAAGTCTCTAAACTCTTCTCTCTTTAAGAGTCCTATTCCACCTCATTCTCCAACCTCTGCTCTCTGTAAGATCCTGCTGCAACCCATTCTACAACCTCTGCTCTCTTTAACAGTCCTTCTGCAACTCAGTCTCCAAACTCTGCTCTTTGTAACATTCTTTCTCTACCCCGTATCCAACCTCTTCTCTCTGCAACGGTCCTTCTGCACGAGAGTCTCCAACCTCTGTTCTCGGCAACAGTCCTTCTGCACCCCAGTCTACAAACTCTGCTCTGGGTATCATTTCTTCTGCACCTCAGTCTCCAACCTCTGCTTTATGTAAGATTTTTCTGCAACCCAGTCTCTAAACTCTGCTCTCTGTAACAGTCCTTCTGCACCCCAGTCTCAAACCTCTGCTCTGTGCAACAGTTCGTCTGCACCACAGTCTCCATACTCTGCTCTCTGAAAGATCCTTCTGCACCCCAGTCTCCAAACTCTGATCTCCATAACAGTCCTTCTTTACCCCAATCTTTAACCTCTGCTCACTGTAACAATCCTTCTGCACCTAAGTCTCCAATCTCTGCTTTCTGAAAAAATCTTTCTGCACCCCAGGCTCCAAACATTGCTCTCAATAACATTTCTTCTGCACCTCAGTCTCCAACCTCTGCTCTATGTAAGATCCTTCTGCCACCCAGTCTCCAAACTCTGCTCTCTGTAACAGTTATTTTGCACCCAAGTCTCCAACCTGTGCTGTGTGCAAAAGTTCGTTTGTACCCGACTCTCCAAACTCTGCTCTCTGTATGATATTTCTGCACCCCAATCTCAAAACTCTGATCTCTGTAACAGTTCTTCTTCACCCCACTCTCCAACCTCTGCTCCCTGCAACAATCCTTCTGCACCCAAGTCTCCAACTGCTGCTCTCTGAAACACTTCTTCTGCACCCCATTCTTTAAAATCTACTCTCTGAAACAATCCTTCTGCATCCCATTCTCGAACCTCTACTCTCTGCAACAGTCCTTCTGTACCCTGGTCTCCAACCTCTACTCTTTGTAACAGTCCTTAAGTACTGCAATCTCCAACCTCTGCTGTTTATAAGGTTCATTCTGGACTGAAGTCTCCAACCTCTGCTTTCTGTATCAGTCCTTCTGCACTCCAGTCTCCAACCTCTGTTCTCTGTAACAGTCCTGCATCTCAGTCTCCAAAATCTGCTCTCTATAACAGTCCTTATTCACCCCAGTCTCCAAACTGTGCTCTCTGCAACAGTCCATCTACACTCCAGTCTTCAACCTCTGCTGTGTGTAACAGTCCTTTTGCAACCCAGTTTCCAATCTCTGCTCTCTGCAACGATCCTTAGGCATCCCAGTCTCCAACATCTGCTCTCTGCAACCGTCCTTCTGTACCCAAGTCTCCAACCTCTGCTCTCTGAAATGATCCTTCTGCACAACAGTCTCCAACCTCTACTCTCTGCAATAATCTTACTGGACCCCAGCCGCCAACCTTTGCTCTCTGTAACAATCCTTCTGCACTGCAGTCTCCAAACTCTGCTTTAAGGAATATTCTTCTGCAACCCAGTCTCCAAACTCTGCTCTTTGTAACAGCCCTTCTGTACCCAGTCTCCAAACTCTCCTCTCTGGAACAGGCCTTCTGCACCCCAGTCTCCAAACTCTGCTCTCTGTAACAGTCCTTCTGCACCTCAGTCTAAAAACTCTGCTCTCTTTAAAATCCTTCTGCACCCCAGTCTCCAAACTCTGCTCTCAGTATCAGTCCTGCACCCCAGTCTCCAAAGACTGCTCTCTGTAACAGTTTTTCTGCACCTCAGTCTTCAACAACTGCTCTTTGAAACAGTCTTTCTGCACCCCAGTCTTCAACCTCTGCTCTTTAGAACACACCTTGTATACCCCAGTCTCCATACTCTACTCCCTGCAACGATCCTTCTGAACCCCAGTCTCCAACCTCTGCTCTCTGCAACAGTCCTGTGGCACCCAAGTCTCCAAATGTTACTCTCTGCAACAGTCTTTCTCCACCCCAGTCTCCAACCTCTGCTCTCTGTAACAGTTCTCCTGCAACCCAATCTCCAACCTCTACTCTCTGCAATAGTCCTGCTGCACCCAAGTCTCCAATCTCTACTCTATTCAACAGTCCTTCTGCACCCCAGTCTCCATCATCTGCTCTCTACAACAGTCCTTCTGCACCACAGTCTCCAAACTCTGCTCTCTTTAACTGTCCTTCTGCACCTCACTCTGCAACCTCTGCTCTCTACAACAGTCCTTCTGTACCCCAGGTTTCTACCTCTGCTCTCTGCAACAGTCCTTCCACACCCCAGTCTCCAAAATATGCTCTCTGTAACAGTCCTTTTCCACTGAAGTCTCCAACCTCTGCTGTCTGTAACAGTCCTTCTATACTGCAGTCTCCAACCTCTGCTCTCTGTAACGGTATGTCTGCACCCCAGTCTCCAAACTCTGCTTTCTGTATCTGTCTTTCTGCACCCCAGTCTCTAACCACTGGTCTCTGTAACAGTCCTTCGGCACCTCAGACTCCAAACTCTGATCTCTGCCACAGTACTTCTGTGCCCCAATCTCAAACCTCTGCTTTCTGCAACACTCCTTCTGAACCTCAGTGTTCTAATTCTGCTCTCTGTAAGATCCTTCTGAAACCCAGTCTCCAACCTTTGCTTTCTGCAATGATACATCTGCACCCGAGTCTTCAACTTCTGTTCTCTACAACACTTATTCTGAACCCCAATCTCCATCTTCTGCTCTTTGTTACACTCCTACTGTACCGTAGTCATCAACCACTGTTCTCTGTAAGAGTTTTTCTGCACCCCAGTCGCCAACCTCTGCTTTCTGTATCAGTCATTCTGCCCCACATTCTCCAAACTCTGCTCTCTGTAACAGTTCTTCTGCACCACAGTCTGCAACCTCTGGTCTCTGCAATACTCTTTCTGCACCCCAGTCTCCAATCTCTGCTCTCTGCAATAGTCCTTCTACACCCCAGTCTCCAACATCTTCTCTCTGCAACAGTCCTTCTCCACCTCAGTCTCAAAACTCTGCTCTCTGCAACAGTCTTTCTGCACCCAGGTTACCAAGGTCTGCTTTCTGTATCAGTCCTTCTAAATCCCTGTCTCTAACCTATGCTCTCTGTAACAGTCCTTCTGCACCTCAGTCTCCAACCTCTACTCTCTGCAGCAGTCCTTCTTCACCCCAGTCTCCAACCTCTGTTGTCGGCAACAATCCTTCTGGACGTCAATCTCCAACATCTACTCTCTGCACCAGTCGTTCTTCACCCAAGTCTGAAACCTCTGCTATCTGTAACAGGCCTTTTGCACCTCAGTCTGAAAACTCTGCTCTCTGCAACGTTCCTTCTACACATCAATCTCAAACCTCTGCTCTCTGTAACAGTCCTTCTGTACCTCAGTCTCCAACCTCTGCTCTCTGTAAGATCCTTCTGCAACCCAGTCTTTAAACTCTGCTCTCTGTAACTGTCCTTCCGCACCCCAGTCTCCAAGCCCTGCTCTGTAACTGGTTTTCTGCTTTCCAATCTCAAAACTCTGCTTTCTGTAACAGGCCTTTTGACCCCAGTCTCCAACCTCTTCTCTCTTCAACGATCCTTCTGCACCTTAGTCTCCAACCTCTGCTCTCAGCAACAATCCTTCTGCACCCAAGTTTCCAACCTATGTTGTCTGTCAGATCTTTCTGCACACATGTCTCCAACCACTGCTCTCTGAAACAGTCCTTCTGTACCGCAGTCTCCAACCTATGGTATCTGTAAGGGTCCTTCTGCACCTCAGTCTCCAACCTGTGCTCTCTGTAAAATACCTATTGCACCCCAGTCTTAAACCTGTGCTCTCTGTAAAAGTTATTCTGCACCCCAGTCTCCAACCTCTGCTCTCTGTAACAATCCTTCTGAACCGGAGTCTCCTACCTCTGCTTTCTGTAACGGTCTTTCTGCACCTCAGTCTCCAGTCTCTGCTCTCTGTAACAGTCCACCTGAACCAGAGTCTCCTACCTCTGCTCTCTGTAACAGTTTTTCTGCACCCCAGTCTCCAACATCTGCTTTCTCTATCAGTCCTTAAGTACCCCAGTCTTCAACCTCTGCTCTCTGCAACATTTCTTGTGCAACCCAGTCTCCAACCTTGACTCTCTGTAAGATTCTTGTGCACACCAGTCTCCTACCTCTGCTCGCTGAAACAGTCCTTCTGCAACCCAGTCTCCAAACTCTGCTCTTTGTAACAATAATTCTTCCCCTCAGTCTCCAACCACTTCTTTCTACAAAGGTCCTTCTGCACCCCACTCTCCAACCTCTGTTCTCTTCAACAGTCCTACTTCACCCCAGTCTCAAACCTCTGCACTCTGTAACAGTCCTTCTGCACCCCAGTGTCCAAGCTCTGCTCTCTGCAACAGTCCTTCTGCACCTCAGTCTCAAAACTTTGCTCTTTGTAAGATCCTTCTGCAACCAAGTCTCCAAACTCCACTCTTTAGAACAGGCCTTCTTCGCCCCATTCCCTAACCTCTGCTCTCGCTAATATTACTCCTTAACCCCAGTCTCCAGTGTCTACTCTCTGCAACAGTCCTTCTGCACCGAAGTCTCCAACATCTGCTCTCTTCAACAGTCCTTCTATAACCAAGTCTTCAACTTCTGCTCTCTGCAAAAGTCCTTCTACACCACATTCTACATACTCTGCTCACCCCAACAAACTTTCTGCACCCCAGTCTCCAAACTCTGTTCTTTATAACAGTTCTTCTGCACCCCAGTCTTTAAACGTTGGTCTCTGTAACAGTCCGACTGTACCGAAGTCTCCAAACTTTGTTATCTGTAAGGGTCCTTATGCACCCCAGTATTTAAACTCTGCTTTTTGTATCCGTCGTTTTCCACCCCAGTACTCAAACTCTTCCCTCTTTAACAGTCCTTGTGCAACTCTTTCTGCAACGTCTGCTCTCTGCAATAGCCCTTCTGTACCACAGTCTCCATCCTCTGCTCTCTGGAACAGTCGTTTTGTACCGCAGACTCCAACATCTGCTCTCTGAAACAGTTCTTCTCCAGCCCAGTCTCCAACCTCTGCTCTCTGTAACAGTCCTTCTTTACTGCAGTCTCCAACCTCTGTTTCTGTAAGGGTCCTTCTGCACCAGAGTCTCCAAACTCTGCCTTCTGTATCAGTTCTTCTGAACCCCAGTCTCCAACCTTTTCTCCCTGTATCAATCCTTCTGCACCTCAGTCTCCAAGGCTCCTCTCTGCAACGGTCCTTCTGAACCTCAGTCTCCAAACTCTTCTCTCTGTAACAGTGCTTCTGCACCTCAGTATCCAACCTCTGCTCTCTGTAACATCCTTCTGCAACCCGGTCTCCAAACTCTGCTCTCTCTAAAAGTTCTTCTGCACCCCAGTTTCCAAACTCTGCTCTCTGTAACAGGCCTTCTGTACCGCAGTCTCCAAACATTGTTCTGTGTAAAGTTCCGTATGCACCCCACTATCAAAACTCTGCATTTTGTATCCGTCGTTTTCCACCACAGTCTCCAAACTCTGCCTACCGTAACAGTCCTTCTGCAACTCAGTCTGCAAACTCTGCTCTCTGCAACAGTACTTCTACACTCCACTCTTTATCATATGCTCTCTACAACAGTCCTTTTGCACCACAGACTCCAACATCTGCTCTCTAAAACAGTTCTTCTCCACCCCAATCTCCTAACTCTGCTCTCTGTAAAAGTCCTTCTGTACTGCAGTATCCAACCTCTGCTCTCTGTAAGGGTCCTTCTGCACCCGAGTCTCTAACCTCTGCTTTCTGTATCAGTTCTTCTGCACCCAGGTCTCCAACCTCTGCTCTGTATATAAATCCTTCTGTACCTCAGTCTCCAAGTCTGCTCTCCGCAACGATCCTTCTGCACCTCAGTCTCCAACCTCTACTCTCTGTAACAGTCTTTCTGCACCCCAGCCTGCAAACAATGCTCTCTGTAACAGGCCTTCTGCAACACAGTCTCCAACCTCTGCTTTCTGTATCAGTCCTTTTGCAACCCAGTCTCCAACCTGTGCTCTCTGCAATGATCCTTCTGCACCAGAGTCTTCAACCTATTCTCGCTGCAACAGTCCTTGTGCACCCCAGTCTCCAACATCTACTCTCTGCAAGAGTTCTTCTGTACCTCAGTCTGAAAACTCTGCTCTCTACAACAATCCTTCTGCACCCCAGTCTCCAACCTCTGCTCTCTGTAACAGTCTATATGTACCTCAGTCTCGAAACTCTTCTTTCGGTAAAACCATTCTGAAACCCAGTCTGCAAACTCTGCTCTCTGTAACAGTCCTTCTGCTCCCCAGTCCTCAACCTCTGCTCTCTGTAACAGGCCTTCTGCACTCTGCTATCTGTAAGATGCCTTCTGCACCCCAGTCTCCAACCTCTACTCTCAACAACATTCCTTCTGCACATCAGTCTACAACCTCACTCTCTGTAAGAGTCCTTTTGTACAGGAGTTTCCTACCTCTGCTCTCTATAATGGTCCTTTTGTACCGGAGTCTCCTACCTCTGCTCTCTAAAACGGTCTTTCTGCACCCCAGTCTCCAACATCTGTTTTCACTATCAGTCTTTCTGCACCCCAGTCTCCAACCTCTGCTCTCTGTATCAGTCCTCCTGCACCCCAGTCTCCAAGCTTCACTCTCTGTAACATTTTTTTGCACACCAGTCTCCAACCTCTTCTGGCTATAACAGTCCTTCTTAAACCCAGTCTCCCAACTCTGCTCTCTGTAACCATAATTCTGCACCTAAGTTTCCAAAAACTGCTCTCTGCAATGGTCCTTCTGCACCTCAGTCTCGATCCTCTGCTCTCTGCAATGATCCTTCTGCGTCTCAGTCTCCAACATCTGCTCTTTGTAACAGGCATTCTTCACCACATTCTCCAAACTCTGCTCTCTGTAAGACTCCTTCGTCACCGCAGTCTTCAAATTCTGCTCTCTGCAACAATCCTTCTGAACCCCAGTCTCCAACGTCTACTATCTGCAATAGTCCTTCTGCACCCAAGTCTCCAAATTCTGGTATCTGCAACAGTCCCTCTGAACCTCAGTCTGAAAACAATTCTCTCTGCAATGATCCTTCTGCAACCCAGTCTCCAACCAATGCTCTCTGTAAAAGTCATTCTGCAACTCGTCTCCAAACTCTGTTCTCTGTAAGATCTTTCTGAAACCCAGTCTCCAAAATCTGCTCTCTGTACCAGTCCTTCTGCACCCCAGTCTCAAACCTCTGCTCTCTGTAACAAGCCTTCTGCACCCCAGTCTCCAAACTCTGCTCTCTCTAACAGGCCTTTTGCTTCCCAGTCTCCAACCAATTCTCTTTGAAATGATCCTTCTGCACCCCAGTCTTCAAACTATGCTCTCTGTAACAGTCCTTCTGTACTGCAGCCTCCAATCTCTGCTCTCTCTAATGGTCCTTCTGCACGCCAGTCTTTCACCTCTGCTTTCTGTATCAGTCCTCTGAACCCCAGTCTCCAAACTCTGCTCTGTGTAACTTTTCTTCTGCACCTAAGTCTCCACCCTCTCTTCTCTGTATCAGTCCTTCTACATCCCAGTCTCAAAACACTGCTTTCTACAATGATGCTTTTGCACCCCAGTCTTCAACCTCTGTTCTCCGCAAAAGTCCTTCTGCACCCTAGTATCCAACATCTGATCCCTGCAACAGTCCTTCTATACCCCAGTCTCCATAATCTCCTCCTGCAACGATCCTTCAGCACCCTAGTCTGCAACCTCAGCTCTCTGCAACAATGCTGGTTAACCCAAGTCTCTAAACTTTGCTCTGTGTAAGATCCTACTGTACCCCAGTTTCCAAACTCTGCTCTCTGTAACATTCCTTCTTCACACCAGTCTCCAATCTCTGCTCTCTGCAATGGTCCCTCTCCACCCCAGTCTCCAACCTTGTTCTCTACAACGGTTCTTCTGTAATGCAGTTTTCAACCTCTGTTCTCTTTGAGGGTCCTCCTGCAACAAATCTTAGAACTCTGCTATCTTTCTCAGTCCTTCTGCACCACAGACTCCAAATTATGCTCTCTTTAACAGTCCTTCTGCACCTCACTCTGCAACATCTGCTCTCTGCAACAGTCCTTCTGCACCCCAGTCTTTAAACTCTGTTCTCTGCAACAGTCCTTTTATACCCCAATCTCCAACCTCTGCTCTCTGCAACAGTCCTTCTGCACCCAACTCTCCAACCTCTGCTCTCAGAAACAGTCTTTCTGCACCCCAGACTCCAAACTGTGCTCTTTATAATATCCTTCTGCACACCAGTCTCCAACCTCTGCTCGCTGTAACAGTTCTTCTGCAACCCAGTCTCCAACCTCTGCTCTCTGCAATGATCATTCTGCACCCTGTCTCCAACCTCTGCTTGCTGCATCAGTTTTGGTGCACCCAGTCTCCAACATCTGCTCTCTGCAACAGGTTTTCTGTACCTCAGTTTAAAAACTCTGCTCTGCAACAATCCTTCTGCACCCCAGTCTCCAACCTCTGCTTTCTGTAACAGTTCTTCTGTACCTCAGACTTCAAACTCTGCTTTCTTTAAGACCCTTCTGAAACCCAGTCTGTAAACTCTGCTCATTGTAACAGTGCTTTTGCACCCCAGTCTCCAAAATCTGCTCTCTGTAATAGGCCTTCATCACCCCAGTCCCCAACCTCTGCTCTTTTTAGAGGCCTTTTGCACCCCAGTCTCCAACGTCTGCTTTCTTCAAAAGTCCTTCTGGACCCCAGTCTCCAACCTGTGCTCTCTGTAACACTACTTCTGTACCAGAGTCTCCAACATCTGTTCTCAGCAACAGTGCTTTTGCACCCGAGTCTCCAAACGCTGATCTCTGTAATACTCCTTCTGTACCAGAGTCTCCAACCTCTGCTCTCTGTAACGGTTCATATGCACCCCAGTCTCAAACATCTGCTTTCTCTAAAAGTCCTTCTGCACCCCAGTCTTTAACCTCTGCTCTCTTTAACAGTCCTTCTGCACCCTAGTCTCCAACCTGTGCTCTCTTTCACGATGCTTCTGCACCCCAGTCTCGAACCTCTGCTCTCTGCAACGATCCTTCTGCACCTCAGTCTCCAACCTCTGCTCTCTGCAAAGATACTTCTGCATCCCAGTCTCAAAGCTCTACACTCTGTAACAGTCCTTCTGCACCTCAGTCTCCAACCTTCGATCTCTGACTGGTCATTTTGCACCCCAATTTCCAACCTCTGCTCTCTGTAACAGTCGTTATATACCCAAGTCTCAAAACTCTGCTCTCTGCAGCAGTCCTTCTTCACCCCACTTGCCAAACTCTGCTCTCTATAACAGGCCTTCTTCACCCCAGTCTACAACCTTTGCTCTCTGTAAGAGTCCTTTTGCACCCCAGTCGCCAAACTCTGCTCTCTGACACGATCTTTCTAAACAACAGTCTCCAAGGTCTACTCTCTGCAAATGTCCTTCTGAACCCCGGTCTCCAATCTCTGCTCTCTGTAACAGGCCTTCTGCACCCCAGTCTCCAACCTCTACTCTCGGTAACAGGCCTGCTGCTCACCAGTCTCCAACCTCTTCTCTCTGCAAGTATCCTTCTGCACCCTAGTCTCCAAACTCTGCTCTCTGCAACAGTCCTTCTTCACCCCAATCCTAACCTCAGATCTCTGAATGATCCTTCTGCACCCCAGTCTCCAAACTCTAATCTCTCTAACAATTCTTCTGCACCACAGTCTTCAACCTCTGCTCTCAGCAATGGTCCTTATGCACCCTAGTCGCAAATTTCTGTTCTCTGCAACAATCTTTCTGCACCACAGTCTGAAACTTCTGCTCTCTGTAACAGTCCTTCTGTACTGCAGTCTCAAACCTCTGCTCTGTCTAACGGTCCTTCTGCACCCCAGTCTCCCTCCTCTGCTTTCTGTATCAGTCCTTCTGCACCCTAGTATCCAACTTCTGCTCTCTGTAACTTTACTTCGGCACCTCAGTCTCCAACCTCTGCTCTCTGTTTCAGTCTTTCTGCACCCAAGTTTTCAAACTATGCTCTCTGTAACTTTAATTCTGCACCTCAGTCTTCAAAAACTGCTTTCTGCAACAGTCCTTATGCACCCCAGTCTCCAACCTTTGCTCTCTAGTACAGTCCTTCTATACCCCAGTCTCCATTATCTGCTCTCTGCAACAATCCTTCTGCAACCCAGTCTCCAACGTCTGCTCTCTGCAACAGTCTTCCTGCACCCCAGTCTCCAATCTCTGCTCTCTGGAAGATACTTTTGTACACCAGTTTCCAAACTCAGTGCTCTTTAACATTCCTTTTGCACCCCAGTCTCCATGCTCTGCTCTCTGCAATGGACCCTCTGCTCCCCAGTCTTCAACCTTGTTCTCAACAACAGTTCTTCTATACCACAGTCTTCAAACTCTGTTCTCTGTAAGGGTCCTTCTGCACCCCAGTCTCCAACCTCTGCTTTGTGTATCAGTTCTTCTGCACCACAGTCTCCAAACTCTGCTCTCTGTAACAGTCCTTTAGCACCTCAGTCTGCAAACTCTGCTCTCTGCAAGTATCCTTCTGCACCCCAGTAATCAACCTCTGCTCTCTGTAACAGTCCTTCTGTACTGCAGTCTCCAACCTCTGTTTCTGTAAGGGTCCTTCTACACCCCAGTCTCCAAACTCTGCGTTATGTATCAGTCATTCTGCAACCAAGTCTCCAACCTTGCTGTCTGTCACAGTCCTTCTTCACCTCAGAATCCAACCTCTGCTCTTTGCAACAGTCCTTCTGCATCTCAGTGTCTAAACTCTGTTCTCTGTAAGTGTCCTTCTGCACCACATTCTCTAAACTCTGCTTTCTGTATCAATCCTTCTGCACCACATTCTCCAAACTCTGCTCTCTGTACAGTCCTTCTGCACCTCAGCCTGCAACCTCTGCTCTCTGCAAAAGTTATTATGCACCCCAGTCTCCAACCTCTGCTCTCTGTAACAGTTTTTCTTCACCTCAGTCTCCAATCTCTGCTCTCAGGTAAGTTTCTTCTGCAACCCAGTCGACAAACTCTGCTGTCTGTAACAAGCATTCTTCACCCTAGTCTCCACCTCTGCTATCTCTAAGAGTCCTTCTGCTCCCCAGTTTCCAACCTCTGCTCTGTGCAACGATCCTTCTTAAACCCAGTCTCCAACGTCCGCTCTCTGCAACAGTCCTTTTGCACCCCAGTCTCCAACATCTGCTCTCTGCTACAGTCTCTCTGAACCTCAGTCTGAAACCTCTGGTCTCTGCAACGATCCTTCTGCACCCCTGTCTTCAAAGTCTGCTGTTCGAAACAATCCTTAAACATCCCAGTTCCCAATCTCATTTCTCAGAAAGAACCTCCTGCAAAACATTCTCCAACCTCTCCTTCTCTGCTCTCTGCATGGATCCTTCTGCTTCTCAATCTCCAAACTCTGCTCTCTGCAGTGATCCTTCTGCACCCCATTCTTCAACCTCTACTCTCTGTAAAATCCTTCTGTACTGCAGTCTCCAACCTCTGCTCTCTGTAATGGTCCTTCTGCACCCGCGTCTCCAAACTCTGCTTTCTGTATCGGTCCTTCTGCACCCCAGTCTCCAATCTCTGCTCTATGTAACTCTCCTTCTGCACCTTAGTCTCCAAACTCTGCTCTCTGCTTCAATCCTTCTGCACCCCAGTCTCCCACCTCTACTCTCTGCAACAGTCCTTCTACACCCCAGTCTAAAACCTCTACTCTTTGCAACAGTCTTTCTACACCCAAGTCTCCAAAGACTTATCTCTGCATCAATCATTCTGCACCTCATTCTCCAACCTGTTCTCTTTGCAACGGTCCTTCTGCACCTCAAAATACAACCTCTACTCTCTGTAACAGTGCTTCTGCACATCAGTCTCTAACCTAGCTCTCTGTAAGATCCTTTTGCTACCCAGTCTTCAAACTCTGCTATTTGTAACAGTCCTTCTGCACCAAGGTCTCCAACCTCTGCTCTCTGCAATGGTATTTCTGCACCACAGTGTCCAACCTCTGCTCGCTGCAACAGTCCTCCAACTTCTGTTCTCCGTAACAATCCTTTTGCACCTCAGTCCCAAATTCTGCTCTCGCAATCGTCCTTCTGCCACCCAATTTTCCAACCTCTTCTCTCTGTAACAATCGTTTTGCAACCTCTGCTCTCTGAAACAGTCCTTCTTCTCCTCAGCTGAAAACTCTTCTCTCTGCAACTATTCTTTAAAACCCCAGTCTCCAAACTCTGCATTCTGTAAGAGTCCTTCTGCACCTTAGTCTCCAACCTCTGCTCGCTGTTAAAGGCCTTCTGCACCCCAGTTTCCAAACTCTTCTCTCTGTAACAGGCCTTCTGCTTTCCAGTCTCCAAAGTCTTCTCTCTGCAACAATCCTCCTCTAACCCAGTATCCAACCTCTGCTCTGTGCAAAAGTTCCTGTGCACCCCAGTCTCCAAACTCTGCTCTGTGTAAGATTTTTCTGAACCCCAGTCTCCAAACTCTGATCTCTGTAACAGGCCTTCTGCAAACCCAGTCTCCAACCTCTGCTCTTTGTAAGAATCCTTCTGCATCTTAGTCTCTATTATCTGCTCTCTTCAACGGTCCTTCTACACCGCAGTCTCCAACCTCTGTTTTCTGCAAAAGTCCTTCAGCAACTCAGTCTCCAAACTCTGCTCTCTGCAACATTCCTTCTGCACCCCAGTCTTTAACATCTGTTCAATGCAACAGTTCTTCTGCACCCCAGTCTCCAAAATCTACTCTCTGAAACAGTCCTTCTCCACCCCAGCCTCCAAACTCTGAAATCGGTAACAGTCCTTCTGTACTGCAGACTCTAACCTCTGCTCTCTGTAACGGTTTTTCTGCAACCCAGTCTCCAACCTCTGCTTTCTGTATCAGTCCTTCTGCACCCAGTCTCCAACCTCTGCTCTCTCTAACAGTCCTTTCGGATCTCAGTCTCCTACCTATGCTCTCTGCAAAAGTCCTTCAGCACCCCAGTCTCCAACTGCTCATCCCTGCAACAGTCCATCTACACCCCAGTCTACAAACTCTGCTATCTGCAACAGTCCTTCTGCACCCCAGTCTCCAAACTATGCTCTATGTAACAATCCTACTGCATCTCAGTCTCCAACCTCTACTCTCTTAAACAGTCCTTCTCCAACTCAGTCTCCAACGTCTGCTCTCTGTAAGATCCTTCTGCAACCCAGGCTCCAATCTCTGCCCCCTTTAACATTCTTTCTGCACCCCTTATCAAAATTCTCCTCTTCGTAACAGGCCTTCTACACACCAGTCTCCAATGTCTGTTTTCTATAACAATCCTTCTGCACCCCAGTATCTAAACTCTGCTCTCTACAACGATCCTTCAGCACCCCAGTCTCCACCCTCTGCACTCTGCAACAGTCCGTCTGCACCCCAGTCTTTATCATGTTCTCTCTGCAACAGTCCTTCTGCACCTCAGTCTTAAAACTCTGTTCTCTGCAACGATCTTTCTGCACCTCATTCTCCAACCTCTACTCTCTGTAACAGTCCTTCTGCACCTCAGTCTCCAACATCTATTCTCTGTACCAGTCTTGCTACATCTCGGTCTACAATCTCTGCTCTTCGTAAGATCCTTTTGCAACCTTATCTAAAAACTCTGCTCTCTGTAACAGTTCTTCTGCACCCAAGTCTCCAAACTCTGCTCTATGTAACAGACCTTTTGCACCCCAATCTCCAACCTATAGTCTCTGTAACAGTGTTTTTGCAACTCAGTCTCCAACCTCTGTTCTCTGCAACGGTCCTTTTGCACCTCAGTCTCCAGCTCTACTCTCTGTAAAAGTTCTTCTGTACCCCAGTCTCAAACCTCTGCTGTCTGCAACGATCCTTCTGCACCCCATTCTCAAATGTCTACTCTCTGCAAAACTCTTTCTGCACCCCAGTCTCCAACCTCTGCTCTCTGCAACGATTCTCTGCACGCCTGTCTCCAACATCTCCGCTCCTCAACAGTCTTTATGCATGCCTGTCTCCAAACTCTGCGTTCTGTCAGGACATTCTGCAAGCTAGTTTAAAAACTCTGCTTGCTGTAACATTCCTACTACACCCCAGTCTCCAACCTAAGCATTCTGCACCGGTCCTGCTGCACCCCAGTCTCCAACTTTGTTCTCTGCAACAGTCCATAGGCTCCCCAGTCTCCAACCTCTGCTCTCTGTAATGATCCTTCTGCACTCCAGTCTCAAAACTCTGCTTTCTGTATCAGTCCATATGTACCACTGTTTCCAACCACGACTCTGTGTAACAGTCCTTCTGCACCTCTGTCTCCAACCTCTGCTTTCTGTAACCTTATTTCTGCACCCCATTCTCTAACCTCTTCTCTCTTTAAAAGTCCTTCTGAACAACAGTCTCCAACATCTGCTCTCTGCAACAGTCTTACTGTACCCTAGCCTCTAATCTCTGCTCTCTGTAACGGTCCTTCTGCACCCCAGTCTCCAACCTCTGCTTTATGTATCAGTAATTGCACCCAGCTCTCCAACTTTTGCTCTCTGTAACATTCTTTCTTCACCTCAGTAACCAACCTCTGCTCTCTGCAACAGTTCTTCTGCACCCGAGTCTCCAACCTATGCTCTCTTCAAAATTTCTTCTCCAACCTAGTCTCCAAAATCTACACTCTAAAACAGGTCTTCTCTACCCCAGTCTCCAAAATCTGCATTCTGAAACAGTTCTTCTCTACCCCAGTCTCCAACCTCTGCTCTCTGTAACAGTCCTCCTGTATTACTGTCTCCAGACTCTCCTTTCTGTAACGGTCCGTTTGCACCCCAGTCTCCAAACTCTGCTTTCTGTATCAGTCCTTCTGCACCCCAGTGTTTAACCTCTTCTCTCTGTTACAGTCCTTTTGCTCCTCAGTCTCAAAACTCATCTCTCTGCAACAGTCCTTCTGCACCACAATCTCCAATACCTGCTACCTGAAACAGTCCTTCTACACCCCAGTCTCCAACGTTTGCTATCTGCAAGAGTCTTTCTGAACCCCAGTCTCCAGCCTTTGCTATCTGTAACAATCCTTCTGCACCTCAGTCTCCAACCTTTACTCTCTGCAATGGTCCTTCTACACCTCAGTCTGCAAACTCTACTCTCTGTAACATTCCTTCTGCACCTCAGTCTTCCACCTCTGATCTCTGTAAGATCCTTCTGCAAACCCAGTCTCCAAACTCTGGCCTTC